>NW_008466843.1:0-906 GCF_000622305.1 Nannospalax galili
GTGGAAAATACATGTCTTGGGCAGTAATTAGACAGGAAGATCCTCATTCTCCAAGGTGGGATAAAAGGGTTGAGATGCTAAAAAAGATCAAAGTGGGCCTTATTCAACCAGAATGTACTAGTCTTTCCAAAAACCTATTAACGCATCAAGCATCAGTTAAGAAATGCATGCCAAGGTCTCCTGGTGGGTGAAAATCTAGCTAAAGTCCAGACAGCTGTAATCAGGTCAGTCTGAACCCTTACACACAGCTTATTCACATAAGTAAAAGGGAAAAAAATCTATACTCATAGTTGGAAATACAAATATGCCTCTCACAATAATTGATGTATTTACCTACAAAAATACCAGTTAAAAGAGTAAGTAGCAAATCTACATACTTTGTATGTATTTAAAATGCCATATCCCTACTAAGAAATATTCTGCCAAAGTCATCTCCAGACTCAAACCATCCCACTAGTTAATTCTTTCAAATATTCAAAAAGGAAATATAATCAATCTTTCATAACTTTTCTTCAGAAATAGAAAAGAGGAACTAAATTCATAAGGAAAACATGATCTTTATATAAAAATCTGTCAAGGCTATCTGTCTATTCATTGTTAGATACAACTTATTTAATTAGAGAAATATTGTTGCCAGGGACTTCTATTGCACTCTAAAACATTGAAGACGTCTTCCTTGACAATGGGGAGGAGACTGGAGTGACCATTTCTATCCAACGTTGCACTGAGAGCACGGCTGCAACAAGGCCAGAAAGTAACCTAAAATTTCAAGAATTATAATAGGAAACTTAAAATATTCTTATTCACAGGTAACATGTTTCCAATTAACAACCTAAGAAAATACACAACTAGGGGCTGGAGAGATGGTTCCGCAGTTAAGAGCACTGGATACTATTGTAGAGGACC
>NW_008466844.1:0-906 GCF_000622305.1 Nannospalax galili
AATTTGAGTGTAGGGCTAAATGATCAGGTTGAACCAGAAGTTGCCAGTATTTGACTATTTTTGACTTACTAAAAATATTTCATATAGTTTAACAGGCAAAAATTAACCTTAACTGGGCATAGTGGTGCATAACTTGAATTTTAACACTCAGGAGGCAGAGGCAGGCAGGTGTCTGTGAGTTCAAGGCCAGCCTGGTAAACACAGTGAGTTCCAGGATAGCCAAGGCTACATAGTGAGACCCTGTCTCAAAAACAACAACAATGAAACTTAACCTTAATTAATATTTCTACCCAACCTCTCAGATATTGCTAAGAAAACCACACTTTAAATCCTGGTAATGAACAGAGGGGAAATAACTCTTTTGAGGAATAGATGCTTACCTAGAATGACAGTCAGGAAAAATGGTTTTTGAATAACAGGAATGAATAAAGATATTTTCAAACATCTAACAGGTGGGCTGACAGATTGTCAGTGCACAAAATGTTTAATGATGTTCATCCTTTATCCATCCTTTGGAAGGAAAGCAACTGCAGGGCCAGCAAGATGGCTCAGTGGTAAGGCACTGACCCCCAAGCGTGACAATCTGAGTTCAATCCCTGGGATCCATATGGTAGGAGGAGAGAAATGACTCCTAAAAGTTGTCCTCTGACTCCACACATGAGCCATGGCACAAATGCACATGCACATTAATAATACATAAATAAATAATAAAATTTAAAAATAAGATCAGAAAGAAACTGTAGATACAAGGATAACCAAAAAGGACTAGTAAAACTATATATTGTTCATTAAATACACTTTTCAGCTCAGTATATATTACAGTTCACCAGGAAGAAATATTAACTATAAATTCTTAAAATATTTTATTTATTATTTTTATTTTATGTATGTAAGTGTATTGCCTGC
>NW_008466845.1:0-906 GCF_000622305.1 Nannospalax galili
CCTCTGCCTCCTGAGTGCTGGGATTAAAAGCGTGTGCCACCACACCCAGCTAGATTTTAGTGTTTCAACAGTGACAGTGATACAAACAAAACAAAGTCTTTCCATTTATTTCATATTTAATCAATTTATATCTTGAATAAAAAAGTTCTCCAATATGTTGTCTCTGCACACCCTCTCATAATTCTTCCTTGGTGTCTGTATTTAGAGACATGCAAATACTCTACTGAGAACACCATAAAACAATGTTTTTCTAGTTCCTCCTAGAAAGGGAGGAAGAACTTTGGGATATAGGAACAAAGTACAAAAGCTTGCTTGTAACTGAGCCACATTTTTATAGGGAGGGTATGCCTACTACAGAGAGGTACTCTGAGGCCTGGAAAGGGTCTTGTTAAACAAGCCCGCTCAGAGCCTCCCTTTAAAGGAGGAAAACAGATTCTAATCTGATCCCCCTAGATCCCCCTACATGAGGTGCTGAATGAGGCTGGTAACATAGGGGTTCTCTATTCTACTTCTGAACTCTTACTCTGTAATTCAGTTTTCAGACTTCATGTAGCTTATGTAACATTTGCGAGTTTTCACTTTGTGCCTTTGAACATACTCTTTTGTTTTTCCCCCAGTTCTGAAAATGACTATTTTGAATGATTTACGCTGAGACATATTCAGGTACTTTATTTCTACAAGAGCTCCAAAATGTTCCATTTAATGTGGTAACAAAATTGTCTTTGACATTGACAGTATTCATTTTGCACAAACTAAAGCCTTTTCATATATATATATATATAGTACTGATTTTCAAAATTACAAGGATGGTTTCTGAACACCACCAGCTGAGAAGGCCCCCCCCAGCCTCCCCCCTTTGTGATATCTAGTTTTTGCTCCTTATCCAAATTTTCAGGGTTTTTTTTT
>NW_008466846.1:0-906 GCF_000622305.1 Nannospalax galili
ACACATTGAGTGGCCCATGGAACTTTCTCTAAAATAGATATTTTACACAAAGCAAATCTTCAGAAATATAGGAAAATTTGAAGTAATTCTTTGTATTCTATCTGATCACAATCAACAGCAGAAGAAACCCAAGAACATATGCAAACCCATGGACGTTACACAGCACACTCCTGAATGATGACTGGGTCCTTGAAGAAACCAAGAAGGAAATAAAGGCATCTCTAGACTCAAATGAAAATGAAAGACAATATACTAAAACATGAGACACAATAAAGACAGTCCTAAAAGGGAAGTCTATAGTTCTAAGTGCCTACATTAAGAACTGAGAGAGAGGGCTGGAGAGGTGGCTTAGTAGTTAAGAGCACTGGCTGCTCTTCCAGAGGACTCAAGTTCAGTTACTAGCACCCACATGGAGGGTAATAACCATCTGTGTAACTCCAGTTCCAGGGGATCCGATGCCCTCTTCTGACATCTACCAGCATTGCACACACGGGTGCACTTACATAAATGCAAGCAAAACACTCCTACACATAATTTAAAAAAAAAAAAAATCAAGAAATCAGACCTCAAATAAATAATTTACTGATTGATCTTAAAATTTTGGGAAAAGAAGAGCAAGTCAAACCACAAATAAAGAGATGGAAAGAAATCATTAAGATTAGGGAAGAAATTAATGAAATGGAAACAAAAGAAAAATAATCAAAGAATCAAAAAAAAAGATAAACATAGACAAACCCTTAGCCAAACTATACAACAGAGCAGATCCAAATTAATAAATTATAGATGAAAAGGGAACCATTACAACATATAACACTGAAATTCATAAAATCATTGGGTCCTACCTATAAAAAAAATTCTCAGAAAGTAACCGACTGTGACTAGTAATAATCAGATATATAGAGATTA
>NW_008466847.1:0-907 GCF_000622305.1 Nannospalax galili
TGAAGTTACAGAGCCCTACCTCTTAATATATGTCTAAGTCCCTCCCCGTGCTATCACCCTGGGGATCTTCAACAACTGTCCTTTGGCAGATACTGCCCATATCCAAACCACAGCAAAATGCAACGGTTGTTTGGGAAATGATGACAAGAGAAAAAAATATAAACCTTTTTTTCTCAATATTTTCAATATATAGCTCCTTTAATCCATGGATTTGGAACACGCAGATGTGAAGAACTAACTGCATAAGATTCATTTCAAACAAGATTGCATACATAATTGTGAGTGATAAAACTCTGTAGTCTTTAGAAGAAATCATGGGGCTGAATTTCCCGATTTTGTGTTATATAATGGTTTTTTAGATAAAATACAAAGTATACTTCGTCAATGTTGTCAACATTTGTTCTCACTGAGCATCATAAAGAAGAAAAAAGCATGACTTAAAAGTAAATGTTTATAATTGTGTATATGTTAGGCACCTATATGCAGTACACTTTTGTAATTCAGCAGAAAATAGACAAACAGCTCTATATAAAATTGGCCAGGTCATTCCATAGACATTTCTAAAAGAGATATACAAATTTGCCACACTCTCTAAAGTATTCAAGCAATTATTTTAAATTAATCATTTCGTTTTATATTTAAATTATAATAACCTTATCTTTTATATTTGAATTAAAACATTAATGTCTAAAATCCACACATTATAAATATATACTCTGGGAGGCTGGAGCAATGGCTCAGTCATTAAGAGTGCATACTGCCATTTCATGGAACCCAAGGAGTTTGGTTTTCAATAGCCCTGTCTGACAGCTTACAATTGTCTGCAACTTGGGTTCTGTGGGCTCTGGGCAACTGGACTAAGGTTCATACCCAAACACATACCTACACAGGCACACAGAGACATATC
>NW_008466848.1:0-907 GCF_000622305.1 Nannospalax galili
CAAGCTGCTGAGGGAGAAAATCAATCAAAGGTTCAACTCCAGCTTTAAAGCATAATAATTACAATTACCAACGTAGAAAACTATATAGCAGCAGTAGTGGCATTTTTATCTTGGGCATAATCAAGAGTTACCTAATTGGACTTAAACACCTCTCCATTGGAGGCAACGCACATGTGGCACTGTAAACACAATGAAATACACATGGCTGGAGAGGTCATATATTCTAGAGAAAACCCTGTCTGTCACATCCTTAGACAAATGTAATTTCTTACTGTACGTTGACTATGGGTCCTTATATTTACAGACAAATATGCCTGTCGCCCCTCTTCAAAGTAGCTTCTTTTTGCTAATGATGGAGACTATTGCAGACTTACACAACTGGTCAAACACAGAGAAGTGTCTGTGAGATGACCAAGCCTAAGTGACACATCTACAATGGAACCTTTACACCTACGACTTATAGAACATAGTAGAAGAGGGAGGAGAAAGAATGCTAATGCATCTGTCAACTCTCACCAGCGAAGCTTCCTCATGCAAACAGAAGGCAACAAACACAGAAGGCCACAACCAGCCCAAGTGTAGAGAATAGATTGCTGAATGCGTGTCCCAGGATAGGGCTCCTATATTAAGCCTCATCCAGCTGGGGCTCAGGGACCATTATGGAAGAGGAAGAAGAAAGATTGTAAAAGCTATGGATGATGGATGACCATAAAAAAACAGAGTAGGCTTCTAGGAACTTACCCATATGAACTTATACCAATGGTGACAGCAAGCACAAGATCCATGCAAACACAAGCAGACAAAATCCCAGCATAGAACTATGGAAATGGGCAGCAAGTCCCAATCTTAGCCAAAGAACTATTGTGCAGCTGATTACTACTGGGAGAGGAAGAGCTGATTTTTTTTT
>NW_008466849.1:0-906 GCF_000622305.1 Nannospalax galili
TGGAACTCAAAGGGACATCATGGAAATAGAATGTTAGGAATAAGCGAAGATAAGAAAAATGTATGGATAAAAATACAAATGGACTTTGGAATTTTTGACCCAGTACAGAATCCCAAGGTTGAGTAAGGATCTTAAATAAAACATTTAGGGCTTTAACTTTAGACATTTATATGTGAAAAGTGGACATTTTTTATAATCACATGCCTGGATGGGAATCAGATAAAATATTGTTGTATCCTTTGAAGATTCTTGACTGGCTTGCATTGGGATCAAGTCCTATACTGTAAGTATTTAGCACAGAAGTTAGCATTCAATGTGCTTTATGGAAAATCTAGTCTCCCTAACTGCTATTCAGATAAATTTGAAGCATATTTGTAGTTGCATGATGTCATGTTGAACAAATATTTGTGGAAAAGAGAGTAAAGTCCAGTGGAAAAAGAAAATTTTGTCAAGTTTTAGGGCATGACTATCTTTCATTGTGTCCCTTCTCAGATAACTATATAGGAAGCTGAGATAGCATACTATTTTGACATATGGATTTCTGGAGAGAAGAGGCCATATTTTGGAAATGTGTATATATTTTTAAAGTCACCAATAATGTTCATTGTAGAAAACAAAATTAAGACTGCTGGAGAGATAGTTCAGCAGTTAAGAACATTGGCTGCTCTTGTGGAGGACCCAGGTTTGGTTCCCAGCACCCACAAGGTGGCTAATAACCACCTTGAACTGGTTGAACCAACTCCAGTTCCAGGGGACCTGAAGCCATCTTCTCCTCTGGCATTGCACAACATAGGTGCACTTACATACATGCAGGCAACACACTCATACATTAAAAAAATAAAGAGGTCAGGTGTGGTGGTGCATGCTTTTAATCCCAGCACTGGGGAGGCAGAGGCAGGCAGATCT
>NW_008466850.1:0-907 GCF_000622305.1 Nannospalax galili
CCCCCGCAAAAACAAAAAGAAAGAAAGAAAACAAAGTGCAGTACTTGTACTCAATATGTGACTGATGAGACGTCTCCTTATTTTGCAAAAGAATTTCAATTAATAAAACAAAAAAGAGTCTCACTTTCATTTCTAACTTGCCCTCTCCAGTGTCAAGAGTAGACCGAAAACAACAACAATCTAGCATTTCTGCTATCATTCCTCTTTGTGATGTATGTGCTTGCTGCACTTCCAGTCAAGAGATGAGATCTATTTCTCCACTCCTTGGAACCTGGGCTTGGCCTTGTTACATGCTTTGACAAATAGAGTGCAACTGAAGTCCTAATGTGATCATTCTTAGCCTAGCCCTCAGAGGCCTTGGAAGTTCCACTCTCTTTCTCTGGTGTAGCTAGAATGATCACCATCCTGACTTGTTCAGGCCTGAGGAGTTGCCCAGGACGTGGAACACTTGCTGCTAAAATCAGCCCCAAAGAAAGCATTATGGATTGTCACCCTACCCGCTGTCTTGAGACTGCCATGATCTTAGGGTTAGTGTGACCCTGTCAACACCCAGCACTGAGCCCTGTACTCATCTGGCCCCAGTTGATATCACCAGATGATAACAACTGCATGACTTAACTCAGGAGAGAAAAGGAAAGCCCTACAGCCAAAATGCACCCCAAATTGCTGACTTATAGACTTGAAAGCAAATGAATGGTTGCTTTTTTATTTATTTTTAAATTTTAATTTTTATTATTTTATGCGTATGAGTGTTTTCCCTCCTTGTATAAGAGAACACTCATCTCATGAAATGCCTGCAGAGTCCAAAAGAAGGGTCTTGGATGTCCTGGAACTGGAGCTATAGATGGTTGGTAGCCACCATGTGGATGCTGGGAACTGAACCCAGGTCCTCTGGAAGAGCAGCCAG
>NW_008466851.1:0-907 GCF_000622305.1 Nannospalax galili
TAGATGGTGCTAAAGGAGCTGTCGTTCTCTGGTGGTGCTGAAGTATGCAGCCCACCCCTAGATGGTGTTGAAGGAAATAAGAAACATTAAGAATAGCTATTGTTCTTCTCCAGCCGAGCAAGGTGGAGAGGAAAGGAAAGAAGGCCAAGAAGAAGAAGGTGGCCCTGGCCCCTGCCATGGTGAAGAAGCAGCAGTCCAAGAAGGTGGTGAATCCTCTGTTCGAGAAAAGGCCTAAGAACTTTGGCATTGGACAGGACATCCGGCCCAAAAGAGACCTCACTTGCTTCATCAAATGGCTCTACTACATCTGACCCTACTACAAAGAGCTATCCTCTATAAGCGGCTGAAAGTGCCCCCTGCGATCAACCAATTCACTCAGGCCCTGGACGGTCAAACAGCTACCCAGCTGCTCAAGCTGCACACAAGTCCCAGCCAGAGATAAAGCAGGAGAAGAAGCAGAGGCTTCTGGCCCAAGCTGAAAAGAAGGCTTCTGGCAAAGGGGAAGTCCCCACGAAGAGACCCTCTGCCCTATGAGCAGGGGTCAACACCATCACCACCTTGAGGGAGAACAGGAAGGCTCAGCTGGTGGTGATCACCCAGGACATAGAGTCCATCGAGCTGATAGTCTGCCCTGTGTCGCAAGATAAGGGTCCCCTACTGTATCATCAAGGGGAAGGCCAGTCTGGGGCAGCTGGTCCACAGGAAGATGTGCACTTCATACAGGCCAATTTGGAAGACAAAAGTGCTCTGGCTAAACTGGTGGAAGCCATCAAGACCAATTACAATGATAGATATGATGTGATTCAGCATCACTGGGGAGGCAACATCCTGGGTCCAAAATCTGTGGCTCACATTGCCAAGCTGGAAAAGGCAAAGGCCAAAGAACTCACCACCAAAGTGAATGAAA
>NW_008466852.1:0-902 GCF_000622305.1 Nannospalax galili
GCCCCAACTGGCCTGGAACTCACTATGTAGACCAGGCTGGCCTTGAACTTGTAGAGCTCTGCCTGTCTCTGCCTCCCAAGTGCTGGGACTGAAGGCATGCGCCACCACGCCCGGCTCTAATTCTTGTGGATGTGATAGTTGTTTTTATTTTGCTTTTCTTTTCATGTATACGTCTGTTAATTCCAATTTAGGAATTAAAGTTGGGTCCCCAGCCACTGTCTCCCTTAAGGCATCATTATTTTATTTAGGTCTCCAGCACCTACATGGTGCCTAACAGCCACCTGTAACTTCAGTTCCAGGGGGAATCCGACAGCCTCTTCTGGCCTCTGAAGGTTTGTTCACATGTGACACACTTACATAGATGCAGGTGAAACACTCGTACACATATAATAAAAAAAAAAAGTAAACGGGAATTGTGGGATCATATGGTAATTCTGTTTCTAATTTTGTAATATGCCCACAGTGTCAGAGCCAGTGACCTGAGGTTCTAGAGCACCATTGGACAGTTGTATTTGGGCCTGTCCCCTTCCTCCACTCAGCTCCAGACCTTCTTTCAGGATCCCTGAAGTCATTGGTGACACCCTGCCCGCTGTTTCTTTCTTTCTGTCGCTATGTTACCACACTCCATACCGTCAGTTCTAAAGTCTCGGATTTGACATACAATTTTTTACTCTCTGTTGTTGTTGGTTTGTCTTTGTTAAAACACTCACTTTGTTGTAACGATTTCCCTCTGGTTTCTCAGCTTCCAAAGCATTGCCTTCCTCCAATGAGGCACCATTCTGAGGTCAGAGAAATGTGTCAAAAATGCATATCTGAGCCCCTCACTCCCCTTTTTAAAATTTTCCTATCTTGGGGCCAGGGAGACAAGGTCTGAGTTCAAGTTCCTGCTTCCAGCCGCTGTG
>NW_008466853.1:0-906 GCF_000622305.1 Nannospalax galili
GGGAGCTGATCAAGGACACAGCACAGGAAAGGTCTCTGTCTGTGAGCACATCTATCTTCTAACATTGCTTCTTTGGAGAATTGGCTGCTTCAAGGACGGAGGCTTATGAGATAGCACCTAAAACACATTCTAGTGCCAAAAAGTAGGAAATGCTTAAAAACAAACAAAGGACACAGTAACAGGCATCTCAAAAGGACAAAAGAATCAACACAAAGAACTCTCAATACACAAAGTTGGAAGGATTTAAAACAACAAAACAGTATTAGATTTTAAGGCAGAATACAAAATATACCTGAAACATGCTGACATAAACAAATGGTATAAATAAATAAATAAATAAATAAATAGTCTATAAATACTGGAAAAGGAGTGTTGTCCATTGCTCAGGCTTTGGAGATAAATCCCCTGGACCTGCTGCTGGCAGGATCAGAAATAAAATATGTGACTTCCCACTCTGTCCCTGGGTGTCTGATTTGAAAGCAGTGGTCCTGTTACAGTTAGTCCCAGTACATCTGGTTCCCTGACCTGTAACCCCTAGCTCCCTCTGAGCAAGGTGGGGATGTGCAGAACTGCCTGTTGCTTTCAGGTCAAGCTGACTCCCTGAAGTCACCGAAACTCTGATGAAGCTGGGAACAGGTCAGGGATGACTGGGAGGCACTCCCTGGCTACTTGATCAGGTCCCAAGACTCCACAGGTGGTGGGCCAAGCCTTCAGACCACGCCCCACCCAGCAGACCTGAAGAGGAACTGGAGGAACCACTCAGAGCTTTAGAAATGGGTAACCTGTCCTGGGGCACCTTGGTAGATAGGCCCACAAGCCCGGTGGGAGAGGAACTTGATCAACTCTGGTAGAAAAGCCTCACCAGGAGGTTTTTGTCCACAGTCTAGTGCCAAAGACACACACACA
>NW_008466854.1:0-892 GCF_000622305.1 Nannospalax galili
CACACACACACACACACACACACACACACACACACACAGCATATACTCACATATACACATAAATAAAAATAAATCTTAAAAAATACACATTTTTTTCCTTTTTTATAAAAGGTAGAATATATCATTTGGTACATTTCTAGAAGACACATTTGTGGTACAGAGGGCTCATGTATTCATAATTTCGATTAATACTGAAAATCAATCCAGAAATATTATCCCTAAATATAAAATAATACTTAGGAAAACCATGGGAGGCAGGAAGTGTGTGTTTCATGACCTGTCCCCAAAGCACTTGTGTGACCCTTCTTCAGGAGTCTGTCAGTTCACAGGCCCGTAATGGCCCCACCTGCCTTTGTTAAAAACAGAGACTTGTCTGCCCTCAGACACCCTTAAGGTCTCTCCTTGCATGATTGCTGCATCTTTATGGGCTCTGGGAGGCATCAGGTAAGGAGTTTGACTCCAGATTCACCTCTCATGGTTACAAGGTTTGACATATATTGGTTGTGAAGAACCAGTTAGTAAGTATTAGGCTTTTCGGTCCCATGGGTTTTGTTGCAGCTAGACACAGCTGCCATGTAATGAAAGCAACATGCATAAATGGGTGTAGCTATGACCCAGAACATATTTCAAAAAGATAGGTAGTAGACCAGATTTAGCATCTGATCTAGAGAAGTCGATGGTGGATGGTGAACATTTACCCAATGTATCAAATGGTTTTATGAAACATCACAGAAACAATTGGTTGAACAATCAAATACTTATTGAAAGAAAGGTTAAAATTAGGAATTCCAAATCATTTTTCCCCACCAAGATTCTCTAACCCTAACTCAAAGAAGCCTGAGTCCCAAAGGAACTCCAGTCTTGAAGAGAGCCAGCAAACACTGTTGTCAAA
>NW_008466855.1:0-907 GCF_000622305.1 Nannospalax galili
TTTTTTGACAAATCTCTAAAAAGCCTATTTTTTGTTCTTATTCCTTTAAACATCTGTAACTAAAATTCCTTCTGGGAGTTGTAAACAATATTCACTCCTCCTCCCATGGTCCTAATAACTGACCAAGGTACAATTTTTGACATTGCAGTTAGAGAAACTAGTGAGTTTATTGGGTTTACTTGCAGAGCAGTGGGTGAGGGTTTATTTATAGAAATGTGGGTGCAATCCCCACAAGGCTACACTGGAACGTTTTCATCCAAGGGCGGATGATGACTTCCCCACCACCATACAAAATGGTGAGAGCCTCCCCTAGGCTTCTATATACCCTCACCCTTCTCCCCAGACCACGTCTAAGACCAATGGTTGGTAGGGAGGTGTGGTTGACTCTCCCTGCCCTTCCCTCCTTGTTGAGCCATAACAGTCAACAATCTTAGCTGTGATGATCCTAGGCAGGTGGGCGTACCCAAGCTTGGGAAGATGGGGTCTGTCCATGGTCTGTCTGTTGATGGACAGAAATAGGGAACACCATCTGTGTTGAGTTATTCTGTCAGGACCAAGCCTGGGACGAATGAAATGAAACATCTGAGTTAAAATTTGAAAGATCCCCAATTATGAAGATATATGATATTTTATGCTGTATTGTAAAAACAAAAGTTAGTGTAAAAAGTCCACCATGAATTGAAATGGGTCGGAGCTCAAAAATGCTTCTAAAATATCTGTGCTGTAAAGAAAGCTGTGAAATACGGAAATGAAGATATAAATGTGTGAAAAACCTGTGAATGGTGTGATCTCTGCAGGTCTTGTGCAGGCAGCCGTATTGTTGAGACTTCTTTGGAGCAATGTCCCTGTCCTGTCCAGGAGAAACTATCAGGCTCAGGTGTCCTGGTCCTCAAGCTCTTACAATCTC
>NW_008466856.1:0-907 GCF_000622305.1 Nannospalax galili
CCCCCTCCCCACTCAGTTTTTTAGATTAAACTGGGTATGGCAAAACTTGAAAGCCTGGTCAGCCCCTTTCACTGGTATGAGAAGCACCTGGCAGAGCCCGCAGCTCCTCTACAATTGTTCATGCGCCCTGTGCAGAGGATAGGAACTCAGGATGCCAACTGCACACAATGGTGGAGATTTTTCAAAGGTGTGAAAGAGCTGGGGAACGGCAACCAGACTCATATTCCTTAATCATCAGTCCAGAAATGGACCTCCAATGTGAGGGAGTCCACGGAGCTCATGTCCACTGCCTGCCACCATCTCTCTACTTAGGGCTCTGCTACTCAGCTGGTTATAGAAAGGCAACTGGAATCCACTGGAACGAGAGTGTGGCAAAATATGGACTTGAAACAATGAGGTGTCAAAACCTTGAGTACTTTCCAGTCATCATCTTCAGTGTCATTTCCTCAGACTAGGGAGTTGTAGGAGTGTTAAGAGGAAAGCAATCAACCGCTCCTGAGACCAAAAAGACATCCATCAAGGGAAGCAGCCATACTATTCCGAGCTAGAGGAACTACTGAGTACAAGAACCCACAGATGCTGAGGAGACATCCCAATCCTGCCTCCCTCTTCACTGACCCACCAGCACCCAGAGCTGAATTTGCAGGGGGAGGTCCCTGGGAAGAAGGTGGTCCTGAGATGTGGGCCACCCTCCACATGTACATGAACTGTGAAGATGGCCAGCAAGTTTTTCTCCTCCTAAAGCAAAGCAGGTTATGTCATCAGGATTTCAGTAAGAGACATTCCCAACCTTATAGTTGGGGCTGCAGGACCTGGGATTCCTGGAAGGAAGTGACCAAAAAAGAGGAGGAAAGAGCTTTGAAGTCATTGATGAGGACGTTCCAGGAGAATGTGTCTCACAGAAGAC
>NW_008466857.1:0-905 GCF_000622305.1 Nannospalax galili
GTGTGTGTCTCTGCAGGAAGCCACAGCTGCTTTGTGTTCATGACTACAGCAAATGGACAGTGTTGTCGTATCTAGAAGACAGTGTTTCATAGCATGACTTTCCCTCAGCTCTTGTGTTCTTTCAGCCCCTTTCTTCCATGATATTCCCTGGGCCTTGGAGAGATGACAGGGACATCTGATTTAGGCATTAGCACTCACTAGACCCTTATTCTCAGAGCACTTTGACTGGTTGTAAGTCTCTGCACCTGCTGAGTTTCTATGAAGAGACCACGGATGTTTCTGTTAGAGGTGATGGATTGGCCATACCTTTATCTCCTTTCTTTCCTCAGAATCCCTAAAATTATGTTGGCTCCAAATCATATAAATTCATAACGACAAGAATATAGAAGGTGTTGTAACATATTTTCAAGAATAGAATTTGCAAGATCAAATAGGCTGATTGGGGAAAGAAACAGACCCTGAGTTGATCTTTTTGGAAAAGTTCTGGCACACAGTAAGCCCTTACTTCTGGAGTGAAGGAGTGAAGGAGCAAATGAGAAGACATTAGTCAGAGCATGTGGGTCAACAGCAGGACACAGAAGAGCAGATATGAGGCTATCTGCAGGAGCAGAACTCAGATGGTAGCCAGCGATTACTGCGATTTGTTAGAAGTCAGCCTTTAGTGTCATTTCTTCTTCAATACGTATGCACATATTTGAGGAAACTCAAAAGGTATTCTTGAAAATGTTTTAAGGAATCATGTTTGCAAGTTGATATACCTGTGGCCTTTTCTACGTCTATGGAAGGAATCTTACTGTGCATATTGATTTCAGTGGTGAGTACTGAGATCCACAAATAATTATCTGTGAGACTCTAAGTGTATCTGCTGATCATAAATGTGTGTGTGTGTGTGTGTGTGTGTGTGT
>NW_008466858.1:0-907 GCF_000622305.1 Nannospalax galili
GTATATGTCAAGGAGTGGTATAACCAGGTCATTTTTAGGTTCATTTTTAGTTTAAGAGTTATCCGCATGCTTTCCATAGTGGTTGTATGAGTTTCAATCTCATCAGCAGTGAATGAGTGTTCCCCTTTCTCCACATCCTCGTCAGCATTTGTTGTCATTTGTTCTGTTGATTTTACCCAGCCTGACTAGGGTAAGATGAACTCTTTGATTTCCATTTCCTTAATTACTAAGGCCATTGAACACCTTTTAAAGTGTTTCTTAGCCATTTTAGTTCTTCATTTGAGAATTCTCTATTCAGATCCATAGGTCATCCTTTAATTGGGTCATTTGTTTCCTTGATTCTTTGTTTTTTGAGTTCTTTGTTTTGTCTGGATATTAATCCTCTGCCAAATGTGTAACCGTTGAAGAGTATCTCCCACTCTATGGGTTTCCCCTTCACTTCGTTGGTTGTTTCCTTTGCTGTACAGAAGCTGTTCAGTTTAATGAGGCTCCATTTGCTGATTGTTGACCTTAATTCCTGGGAAGCTGATGTCTGATTGACACATCTACAGTGGAACCTCTACATCTAAGGCTCAAAGAACATAGTGGAACATGGGGTAGTGAGAATACTTATGTGTCTCTCAACTTTCACCAGAGAAGCGCCCTCATACAACAGAGGTGGCTGAATACAGAAGGTCACAACTGGTCAAAGTGTAGAGAATAAGAGACTTCAGAATACACATCCCTGGGTAGGACTCCTACTTTAAACCTCACCCACCCAGGACTCAGGGACCACTGCAGAAGAGGGAGCGGGAAGATTGTAAGAGTCAGGGGTGGTACATGATCACAAAGAAACACAGTCTCCCAGGCTTCCAAGCTTGCACATATGAACTTAAAGAAATGGCGACAACATGCACAAGACCCACAC
>NW_008466859.1:0-907 GCF_000622305.1 Nannospalax galili
GCATTGTGATGGCACACTGAATGTTTTTGTGGTACATTGAAGCATTGTGATGCACACTGGGGCATTGTGATGACACACTGAAGCACTGTGATGACACATTGGAGCATTGTATTGCACATGGGAACATTGTGATGGCACATTGGAGCATTAGGATGGCACATTTGAGAATTGTGATGACACATTGGTGCATTGTAGTGGCACAGTGGAGCACTGTGATGGCACTTGGGAGCATTGTGATGCCACATGAAACATTGTGATGGCAGATTGGCACATTAGGATGGCCTGAAACATTGTGATGGCACAGGAGAACTTTGTGATGACACATTGGAGCCTTGTGATGGCAGATGAAACATTGTAATGACATGATAGAACACTGTAATGACACATTGGAGCATTGTGATGACACATGGGGCATTATGATGGCACATTGGAGCACTCTGATGACACATGGAGGCATTGTGATAGCACATTGGGGCATGGTGATGGCACATTGGAACGTTATGATGGCACATTGGGGCACTGTAATGGGACATTCAAGCATTGTGATGACAGCTTGGAGCATTGTGATGACACATTGGGGCATTGTGATGGCACATTGGAGCACTGTGATGATATATTGGTGCATTGAGATGGCACAAGAAACCTTCTAATGGCACATTGGGGCATTGTGATGGTACATGAAACATTTTGATGGCACATAAGGGCACTGTGATGGAGCATTGGAGGACTGTGATGGCACATTGGGGCATGATGATTACACACTGGGGCACTTTATTGGCACATTCAGCACAGTGATGGCACATTGGAGCACTGTGATGACATACTGGAGCACTGTGATGACATATATGGGCATTGTGATGGCACATTGGAGCACTGTGATGACACATTGGAGCATTGTGATGACACA
>NW_008466860.1:0-907 GCF_000622305.1 Nannospalax galili
TGTGTAGCACCAGCCTCGGTTTGTGCAGTACTGCAGAGCAAATGCAGAGTTTCATGCATGCTAGGCCAGCACTCTAAATGAGCTATAGCCTCAGCCTTATTTCTGAGCTAAACAATCTTTAAAACAGGTATTTTTATAGACAAAGAAGCTCAGGCAGAGTGACTTGAAATGTTCCACTTTCCTAAGCGCACATGGCTGGTGTGTGCAGAGAGCCATCTTTACACCAAGCCTGTCTAATCACAAGGCTATACTGGATTCTACCAATAACAGGAGACTACAGAGTTAGAATCCGAATCTCACCTACTCCACCCAAACTCCCAGGCTCTTTCCTATGGGGTGGTGGAAGGGAGAGCTAGCTACAGCGGGCCAGCCCTCACAGAGTATTACATTAACTAGGTCACAGTGTTACAAGGGGCTGCTCTTCCGCTGGTAAGGTCCTGAGATTGACTCCTGGTGGTGCCAGCCCTGACACCTAACTCACACCCACACAAACCACAAGAGCTTGAGAAAGACACAGGAGGGCCAAGCCCCAACTTACTTCCAAAGGTGACACAGGAACCAGCTTGTCAACATGGTCAACATGTTTTCTTCCTGAGCACAAATGACACAGGAAATTAGAACCCCAAGTTCACCTTGGTGAATGTGAAGTTCGAACGTGCTAAGAGAATTCAAGTGGAGAAAGAAATTTAGTTTGCCGAGGATAAAGGACATCTGTCCACTGTGGATTAATTTTTGACAATGGGTCTGAGATACTCAAAGGCTGTTGACCACCATTTCTTTTTGTCTGGCACTGTAAGTGTTTCTTTCCCCTAAAAATTCATATATGGGGGCTAGTAAGATGACTCAGTAGGGGCTAGAGAGATGGCTCAGCGGTTAAGAACACTGGCTGTACTTGCAGAAGACCTGG
>NW_008466861.1:0-907 GCF_000622305.1 Nannospalax galili
CACACACACACACACACACACACTCCATGTCACATAGAACTACAACAGGAAAATACCCAATGGACTGGGGGTGTAGTTCAGTGATACGGCATTGACCTAGCATGTACAAGGCCCTGGGTTAAATTCTCAGTACCATAAAACTAAACAAAACACCCACTTAGATCTTGGCGAGGTTATGGTAACATAGAACAGACCAAAACAAACAAACAAGCAAACAAAGACTTGCTATTTGGGGCCTAGTTTATTCAAAAGTGTTTATTTATTTATGTTGAGGCAGGGTCTCACTATGTAGCCCTGGCTGGAATTGGACTTGCTATATATGATTCTGGCCTTGGGTGTTTGTGCTTTTGTGTGTATGTGTGTGTGTTTTGTATGCACATGAATGTGCCAGCACTCACCCCTGTGTGCATGAATGTGGAAGCAAGAAGGTTTTGGGTATTCTCCTGTACGGCTCTTCACCTTATCCCCTTGAGACAGTCTCTGAACTAGAAGCTCTCAGTTTTGGATGGCTGGCCATTGAACTCCAGGATCCTCTTGTCTCTGACCCCTTGCCCAAACACTGGAGTTACAGGCTCATGCAGTCATGTCCAGCCTTTACATAGGTGCAGGGAATTTGAATTTAGGCCCTCGTGCTTTCAAAATAAGCCATCTAAGCCATCTCCCCAGCCCCTAAAAGCCTTTTTGAGTGAATGAAGTTTTGGGTTTGGATTCCCGGTTTTTGGATTCCTAGAACTCTTGTTATAATTTCCCTAAATCTCCAATGCTTGCTCTTTCTTTGAAGCCTTAAACATGGGACCGCTCTGAAATTCCCTATTCTTCATGGCACTAACTCCCATTCATTCTTTAAAGCTGTTCTCAGATGTCACATCCTCCAAGAAACCCTTTCGGATTCCCCCCCCCCCCCCCT
>NW_008466862.1:0-907 GCF_000622305.1 Nannospalax galili
GAAATCCATCACCATCGTGGACAGTTAAGGGGTATAAATTAGGACAGCCATTATGGCAAATAAATAAACTAGAATGTTCACCTAAAACTAGAAACAGAAGAATCATAAGTTGCAGCAAATCTACAAGTGACTATTGACCAAAAGGAAGAGAAATCAGTCTTCGGAGTCTTCGAGGTCGGCACCCTCTTGCTTATGCATCAATCACTGTAACAGCCAAAATATGGCATCAGTCCATAGGAGCAGTCAGTGGATTTACGGATGAAGGAAGGATGTTATATATACAACAAAATACTGTGCAGCCATAGCCAAAATATAGAACCAGCCCATAGGTGCATACATAGATTTATGGGTGAAAAGGGGTATTATGTCACTATGTAGCCATTCTAGCATGAGAAATTGTAAATGTTTTTGACTGATGAAGATGCCAGTTACCCTCATATGATCATTACACATTGTACACCGTTGGGATAATTATTGTGTCAACAATAAAATGTATCTCAAAATAATAATTTTTTTCACCCAATTCTCACATCTAGCAAGGCCTTTTGAAGATTCTTGCACATGGCTATGCTACTGATTGCTGAGCAACTAACATAAACACTAACAGAGTTTTCAAATCTTATTCTGCTAAGAAAGTTAAGACTCGGCATGACCCTTTGGAACCATCAGGAGTCCTACAGGCTCCTGGGTCCCTACTTATTTGAACCTACAGCAATGGTGTCAGCCTTCTCAAGACCCATGCCAACTCAAGCAGACAAAAACCCAGCAAAGAACTGGGGAAATGGACAGCAGACTTCAATCTTAACTGAAGAAATATTGGCAGCTGATGACTGCTGGGTGAGGAAGAGCTGATCTTCCTAAAGTGAGGGACTCCAGACGGGATGACTAGACCTCAGTAGGTGAACTT
>NW_008466863.1:0-907 GCF_000622305.1 Nannospalax galili
AGAGAGAGGGGAGAGAGAGGAGAGAGAGGAGAGAGAGAGAGAGAGAGGAGAGAGAGTGAGAGGAGAGAGCAGAGAGAGGGGGAGAGAGGAGAGAGAGAAGAGGAGAGAGAGAGGAGAGGAGAGAGAGAAGAGAGAGAGGGAATCAAGACAATGCCCAGTAATGATGTCTGAAGACGTCCATTGAGCATCGAGTCTCTAAGCACAGGACAGGTGATGAGATGAAGGAATAACAGAGGAGAATGGCTGTGTAAACTCACACTGGTGAAGTGAGCACCGGGCTGGCTGTCTTTGCAAGGAATTTAGAAAGGGTATTTAATGCATGGGGACATGACCACAGTGTTAAGTTTGGGAAAACCAAAGTCAGAAACTCAGAACACTTAGGAATGGAAGTCCTGAACAAAGGGAGGTATGCGGAAAGGGCAGAATGGAGGGCGGCCAGAGCGCAGGGTCAGGGCTGGTATTTCCTTCCTGGTCAGTTTCAGTCAGGATCTCCCAGTCTGCAGGGAGCCCACGTTGCTATTTTATTTATTCACATATTTATACTGATTTTTTATTAATTTACTGGGTTTTTGAGACACAGTCTTACTATGTACCCCAGGCCGATCCTCCTGCTTAAATCTGGAGTCCTGGGATTACAGCGCACACCAACATCCAGCCTATGTCACTGTGTGTTAAATGCTGCATTTTAGTTCTTTCAAAAGAAAATCTCTTTCCTGGAGCTGATGAGGTTCTCATAGTAGGTGGAGAGACCAGGAAACAACCACTGAACACCTGGGGCACTAGGATTTTCCCCAAACACCAGTCACAGGTTGCGTATACAGCTCACAAACAGGGAATTCATGCATCGACAGGTATACATCCTTTGTAGTGTGAAATCCTCCCCAGGGTGACGCCCTCCCCAGTGTGA
>NW_008466864.1:0-906 GCF_000622305.1 Nannospalax galili
GGCCATGGAGGAGGTGGATAGGTGGGGAAGAAGGTCCTGCTGAGAGCAGTTCTGGTCATGAGAACGCCACCTCCACAGCCTCGGGACCCTGGCTCTCCCTGGTCATGACACTGAGTACTATGCTTTTACCTGGAGGTCATCTGTCACCCTGGGGTCACATCATTCTCTGAAGGCTCCTCCCTTGTTGCCCTGTCTGTCAGATCTAATCTTGCCTGTCACGGTGCTGAAGATGGCCGAGCTGGAGCAGTGGAGCTACCTAAGCCCTTTGGAGCCCAGATGATCGTGAGTGAATCCCAGATGGCAGGTATTGAGCTACAGGATTTGGCTTACACTGCTGGGCGTTGACCTGACTGTAACTGTACCGTTTGTTCCACTTGGAATAAGAATGTATGTAGCTCCTTTCTGTTTTAAAGGAGCCCACAGTTACGAGACTTTGGCTATTTTAAAGAAACATTGAACTGTTAAAGTGTAGAACTTTTTAAAGACTGTGGACTTTGAAGTTGGACTGTGTTTTATACTGTAATGCTAACATGAAATCTTTGGGACGAGGAAAGGTTATGGTTTAACAGGGATACATTTGTGTGTCAAGTTGACAAGGGGTGGACTTGCGACCAACAATCTTGCTATCAATTTGACATATCTATAGGAAACCTCAATGGAGAAATTTTCTCCGTCAGATTGGCCTGTGGCCATATCTGTGGGGCATTTTATTAATTGCTAATTTGTGTAGGAGGGCCCATCCCACTGTGGGTGGTGCCATCCCTGGGCAGCTTGGGCCTGGGCTGTATAGGAAAGGCAGCTGACGAGGCTGGAGAGATGGTTCAGTGGTTAAGAGCACTGTCTGCTCTAGAAGAAAACCCAGGTTCGATTCCCAGCACCCACATGGCAGCTAACAACCATCTGTAA
>NW_008466865.1:0-907 GCF_000622305.1 Nannospalax galili
TCAGGAGTACAAGGGTACCTCTGGCTATAGCTCAAAGCCAGTCTGGGCTCCCTCCACAAGACCCTTACAAGTTCTCCTAGGTTGCGTAACTCGCACACTTTCACCCAAGCTAGATCGGATGATTGAAACTCAGAGTGGGCTTCCTGTCTAAGAGTTCTGTGCTTCTGAGCTATACTGTCTTCAAGCCCATGATGCGGATGTTCTCCTCGCCCCCCTCCCTGCCCCCGTTGTGATACTCACTGATTTCTCTGTGCCCAGACGGAGCTCTGGGGAGCCCCTCTAGGTCTGGAGGGAGATGTGGGGGCTGGCTGTACTTTTCCATCCCAAGTCTTGCCAAAGAGTTAGACAAATGACCTCCTCTTTGGGTCCTGCTGGCAGCCCGGGCTGTGCTTTCTGTCGACTCCAGAGCAAATAAATGCTGAAGGAAGGGACTCAAGTTCGAAGCTGGTTGGAGGTGGAGGCAGGGTGAGGACGACAGTGTCTGCATTTGGTAACTACTAAGCCAAGGGCAATATACCTCCACTTCCTCTCCTGCCCAGGGCATTTTTCCTGTCTGCATCTTGGGCCAATTTGGCCCAAATGGGCCCTATCCTGTTGACCATCCAGGAGCAGGTGACCGCCAAGGGAATCAGCACACAGGGGTGGGAGACCATGTGGACACCTGTCAATCATGCCCTGGGCTGCTGGCTAGGGACAGGGATCTTCCTCTCCAGGCCTCAGTCTTTTCATCTGTACTAAGAACAGAAAGACCTATCTCAGGCCCTCCTTGGAAACCTGGCTTGTGATAACTACGGAGGGAGCTGGTATGTCCCTGGGCATCCTGGACCTAGGTTTGAGTGCAGGGGATCATAGCTCACTGATCCTGCTTGCTGAGGCTTCACCCTGTGCTCTGACCTGGCGGGTGACT
>NW_008466866.1:0-907 GCF_000622305.1 Nannospalax galili
GTGAGACCCGCACACCCATAGCAATAGTCTGTGTAATTTTAGGGGTCTCTCAGACTACCCTAGCCAACATGTTACCCAAAGGAAGGTTTCTCCTGCCTGGCACTGTTTCTTGTGTAGCCTTCAGCTATAAACATGGATCATGTGGCTGTATTGGATGTATGATATTTCAGTAGGTTTTTGGACTAATACGATTCCCTCTGTTCCTTTATACTAGACAGGCATTATTTCTCACAAACACTTCTCTTAAGCTATTGCAAACCTTTGATGTTTAAATCATTCTATTTTGAAATTCTTGTTCTCGTTCTTGATCATTCTTATTTTATTCCTCAATTGTTAGCTTTTCAGTCACTAATGGTTTTGAATAAAATCTAAATATATTTGTGGACATTATAGGTTTTGTACAACTCAAAATATTACTAGGCAGTATCTTTACAATTTATTGATCTTGAAAGCATGCAGTAATTGAGGCAGAAGCCAGAACAAACTGGGAAGTTTCGAGAGAGTTGTGTACACTCTATTAAAGAAAAATGGAAATTTCATGTAATTTGAAGTAGAACTAAACCTTATATGTTTTTATTCTATAAGGGACTGTATATTATAAATCCTTGGAAAATAAATACACATATTTTTTAAAAAGTAATCTGTATATGAGAAAAACACAGTAAAATTCAGTTAATCTTCCAATATGCCTTGGAGAATTAAAAAAGCAAAGTTTACTACAGTTATAAATTTAATCACACTTTATAAATCTTGATAATTTTATGTATTTTTATTTGCTAATATGGATGTGGGGGGGTACACATGTATGTGTGTGTTGTGCATGCATGTATGTACAGATGAAATTCAGAGGACAACCTAAGGTGTCATTTGTCAAGGGATTTCTTTCTTTTTTTTTTTTTTTTTTTTT
>NW_008466867.1:0-886 GCF_000622305.1 Nannospalax galili
ACTTCAATGCCTCTCTCATGGTGATGGGGCAACAGTGGAGCCCAGCAGAGCCAGGAGCAGCAAGCAATACTCCCATCTTCAAGCTTCAAAGAGGCACAAGGCTGCATACCCACTCTGACTGACTGATACTTAAGTTTGCAAAGCCGATCAGGTTAAATGTCTCAGGTTTCCCTCTAAAACTTCCAGATTCATGAATAAACCAAGGTATTAAATAAATTAGACTTTCCTAAATAATGGCAACTACATATAAACATAATCAAGATGGTCTTTAAAATCAGTACCCTATTTATTCCACTTCTCTTATTCAACATACAGCTGATACTAATCTACTACAATACAGTTTTAATTTGGTCAGTTAACCATTTCATGGAATATTCTAATATTCTTAAAATTGGCAATTTTCTTACACACTTGCTTATAGCTATAATTTCTCTAAAAAGGACAAAAGAAAAAAGTAAAAAAGCTCAATTTAAAGTATGACAAAAATTATCACAGAATTTTTTGAAATACATCTCCATTAGGATTGTAACAATAATTTATGAGCATTCTACTGTAAAGATGCCCTATAGAGCAATTTTGAGTTCGAGAAGTTCCTAGTATGAAAATATAATAAAAAATTTATATAATTTGATCATGAAGAAATTATATAATTTGGTCATGGTCAAAATAGAGCTAATTTTCAACTTTCAGATTTGGATGAGCAAACGTGGGGTATCAAAAGATTCATGATATAAAATCACCCATCAAACATGAGATGAAAAAGTCCATTCCCAAAGTAGTTCCTCTCTGTACCAGAACAAATCTGATTAAAAAGCCTGGATTTAACCACCCCAAATAGTGAATACACACACACACACACACACACACACACACACACACACACACA
>NW_008466868.1:0-907 GCF_000622305.1 Nannospalax galili
TTTTTTTATTGTATTTTTGTGATTTTTCATACAATATAGTTCAATGGTTTTTAGATCCCCTCCCCTAACCCCACTTCTCCCCACTGTCCCCAGCCCATTTTAATGTCCTCTTTATATATAATATGGCCTATAGAGTCTGTTTTGCATCCCCAAATGTCCTTCAGTGTGGGTCCCTTCATTGGACTCACCAAAAGTCCTGTAAGACAAACCCACATTCTTGATGAAGAGTAGTAGTGAGGCCTCACATTACTTACTCCAGTGAGAAGCATAAGTGTTACACTCAATATTAGCACCTTGGACCTAGGTAAGAACTCTCAAAGATCCCCTGTATTCTGCTTGTTAGTTGAGAGATGCCAGAGTTTTCCCAGCAGTAGTTACAGGACATGCTGATATCATAGCTTCTCGATTGCTGGCTGTGCTGTCTTCATTCTCTGATACTGGCCGACAAAGAAACAAGTTTGTGTTGGCTGAGGGTCAGCCCCAGGCCAGAGAAAAAGCTGCGACCTCATCATTAAATCCACACATGGGCTCTGATGCAAGGTGGCCTCTGAGAGATGACTGCAGTATGTACACAAAAATCTGTTGACAGAAAACCAGCATTTCACTTTGAAAGATGTTAGATGCCATTAAGTTATTACATTCATGAAAATTTTGGCAAAAATTTCACTTGCAGTTGCTATAATTTGTTAACATTGTTTTGGTTAGGTACATATGAATTCTGGTAGAGAACGAGTTTGTTATTGCCTATTGTTGAATTTGGCATCATTAAATTAAAGAACAGAAACATCATTTTGATTTTCTGATGTGTATGTATTAGCCTCTTAAAAAGCAAGATTTACTATTGTATATATGTATGTATGTGTACATTGATCATGATGTGTGTGGCGGTGCATATGGCATATGTGTT
>NW_008466869.1:0-908 GCF_000622305.1 Nannospalax galili
GGCTGGAGGGATAGCGCAGCCATTAAAGGCTAAGGCTAACAACCAAAATGTAAAACACACTATAGAAGCAGAATCTGACAGAAACGTAATGGGAGTCAGAGACATTTTCTAGTAGATGCTTTTAAAAAATTTGAAACGGGTGAAATTATCCATTAACATTTGAACACATAATTCATATTAAGAATTTTCAGTGATCTAGTCCACATTTTTCTTGGATTAAGTCCTAGAAATCCAGGGCGTATTATATACACATATCTCAGTGCAGAATAGCCACATTCAAAAGTTCAGCAGCCACAAGTGACTACTGGCTAATGTATTAGACAATTGCTGCACTAGAAGGGTTGGAGGAGCCAAGTCTATGAGGCGCCCGGGCCACTCTGGTATGTCTATCCCTGAGTGTCAACAAGGCTTTGATATGAATAAAGGGACTGGTCCAGGGAAGAGAACACTGACAAAGCCCAACCATCACATGATCTGTGGTTCTAGCCCGGAAAGCTTTAAGAAACAAGATAAAAAAACTTTCAAGTGCCGTGTGCTGGAGGCGCAGGTCAGTGGGAGAGCACCTGCTTGGTTCAGTCACCAGAACTTAAAAACATTAGGAAACTGAATATGATAAAGTGCTGGATTATACTAAGGAGTTACTGTGTAACAATTTAATTCTGATTATAGTATGGTCTTAATTAAAGAAATATTAAAGAACTAGGCCAGTTTAAAGATCAACAAATGCTTAAACAGATTTTAATAGATAGTCTCATTTATCAACAGGAACACATCTCTTCAACAAGTCAATGACATGAAAGACGCACAATCTAAGATTTATAGAAAGCAAAGGGACACATGTGTATCAAAAGCATGTAGTCCTCAACTGGTCCTGATTTGGACAGAGCAGCAATAGAGGGCAAGTTTTG
>NW_008466870.1:0-908 GCF_000622305.1 Nannospalax galili
GGTTCTTATTTCTTAACTTTAAACTCCTTCCTTTTTCTGCTCTCCTAAATCCAATACTGCATCTACCTCCCAAGTGCTGGGATTACACACTCAGGATCCACAGTTTGAAAAACAGAGAAGTGGGCGGGACTTGGCAGTCGGGCCGCCCCTTCAGTAAGAAATGCTGTTGTCTCATAGCACAGTGGGGGGCACATTGGTGGGGGATCAGAATATCAAAGAAGGGGTACCTGTGACCTGCCTCATGACTGGTGGGCAGAACTTAGTCTCCACTACTCTGACAAGCAATCAGGTGTGCCTGCTTCTTAGAGCAAGGCTGGGGTAGGGATGAGGGACAAGATCTGGGCTCTAGGTTGGACATGAAGGAATAGGTGGACGTGAGATCCAGCTACAGATCCAGCTAGGGGCTTACCTGGAAAGTACCACCCTGCATTGAAAGTGCCAAGCGGCAGCACCTTCGGGCAGTCTGGTCCCAAGGCTGCGAGCCCAGGCTGGCTGCCTGGGGAGAAAATAAGCAATTACTGTGTCCAAATGGTGGGGACAGAAGGACTGTCCAGGCCTGATGGGGATTTGGCCCACGGGGCTTCTGGGTTATTCCCTGAGACAGAAGGGGCTGCAACCTCCCCAGGAGGAGTCCCCAGCATCCTTGGAATACCTCCCCTTGCCTGACTCTGATCTTGGGGTTCCTCAGGGAAAGGAACAGTGTTAATTTATCTAAAACACAGGAGAGACGTAGCTGCGGAACCTCAAGCCACCATGACCCACCCTCTTCCCACACATGCTGAGCCAGACAGAAGCAGAAGGTCATACTCTGCAGTGGCAGGGGTGCGGCTGTGCGACCGGGAAGTCCTCCTCGGAGGACCACATAAGGCAAAGTCTGCGTACTTCCATTCAAACAGGAAGCGTCCTTC
>NW_008466871.1:0-908 GCF_000622305.1 Nannospalax galili
TTATCTGTCTCTCCCATGTGATGACAGCCACTTTAGGGCTACCCAGACTGTCCTGTGTAAATCAATCTAATAAATCCCCATTTTAATTTATATTCATTCAATCAGCTCTGTGCCAGTAAAGAATGCTGACATACTTTCTATGAATTGATCTTTTCATTAAGTGGCATTTCAGTTGGCATTTCAAAGATGCTAACTGCAATAAGAACGTATTAACCAAATGCTGTAAAACAATTAAACACATTTGGATGAAGTGCCATAACAGTGGAGGTAATTGATTTAAAACATTAGCCACCATCAATCATTCGTTTGCTTATTCATCATGCATTTGTGGAGTTCCTTGCCGTTCAGTATTTGGACAAGCTGTTTTTATTTGGTGCTCCAGTAGTAGCTTCCCTACCTGGAAGGATGGGTTGTCCTTTATTTAAAAGAGGAAGTTCTCGGCAGATTTCCCCATCCTCTTGATCTCTTGCAAGCCATCTTTGCACAGGAATATAAAACTTTTCCCCAGAATTCATGTTTTGCAATTCTATCTGCAACAATAACAACATTACTTACAAAAATAATTGCAACATATGGAGACTATTACAGAGCTCCACCCACACTGATAATAAGTGTCTCTGAGAGCCTTAAGTCACACATCTACAATGCAGCTTCTACACCTAAGGCTCACAGAACACAGCAGAACAGGGATTTATTTGAGCAATATTAATGTGTCGCTGAACTCTCACCAGCCAAGTTTCCTCATGAAACAGATGGTGATTAACCCAAAAGCCACAACTGGCCAAAGTGCAGAGAATAAGAAATTGCAGTCTGTATCCCTAGATAGGACGTATTAGACCTCTGCCATCCAGGGCTGGTGCATGACCATAAGGAAACAGTCTTACAGGCTCCTGGAAGCTTGCTCATAT
>NW_008466872.1:0-908 GCF_000622305.1 Nannospalax galili
AAAAAAAATCTCCTTTTGATTTTGTGTGGTATGTGTGGTGTCTGTATGTGTGTGCGTTCTGTGGAGACTGCGCTAGCATGTATGTGTCTGTGTGTACATGGGTGTGGGGGTCAGAAATTGATGTCTGTTGGGTGTCTTCCTCCATGGCTCTTCATCTTACTTTGTGAGTCAGGGTCTCTCACTGAACCTGGAGCTCACCAGCAAGTCCTGGACCCATCAAGTCCCAGGGATTCTCCTGTGTCTACCTCTCCAGCGCTGGGATTATAGGCACATGCCAACTGCCCAGCTTTTAACATGGGTGCTAGGGAGCCAAACTCAGGTCCTTGGGTTTGCAAGACCAACACTTCGCCGACTGAACCATCTCCACAGCTCCCAAATCTCCATCCCACGACTCACATAACCTCTTCCTTTCTCAAGCCACTGGCAATTACTGACCAGTTTACTGTCTCTATGGTTCTGTATTTTCCAGTAAAGCCATATTAATGGAATCATACAATATTTATGCTTCAGATGACTTCTCTCATTTGGCAACATAGATCTGAGATCCTTCTATATCTTTACACAGTTCAATAAGTCATTCTTTTGATTGATAAATTATTCTTGATTGCATAGATTTACTGAAGTTGTTCTATCCACTCATGCATTTAAGAATATCTCAATTGCTTATAGATTTCAAATACAATAAAGTCACTATAAAAATTCATGGATCTAAAAATGTTGAATATTTATGTATGTGTATGTGTATGTGTGTGTGTGTAGATCCCCTAAAGCTGGAGTTACAGGTGGTTGTGAGCCCCCTGACATGGGTGCTGGAAACTGAATTCTGGTCCTCTGACAGCAGCAAGTGCTCTTAACTGTTGAGCCAGTAAAAATTCACAGGAGTTTAAGAGGACATAGCTTTCAAACCA
>NW_008466873.1:0-907 GCF_000622305.1 Nannospalax galili
CCAGGGCATCTGACAGCCTCTTCTGACCTCCGCAGGCATTGCACAACATGGATGCATTTACCTACATGCAGGCAATACATGCATACACATCAAATAAAAATAAATAAATAAAATTTTTTAAAAATGTATTTGATCCCAGGTGACATAAATGAAATAAGTTTATAACCATTTGAAGTTATATCTGGTTAATTTTGAAAGGATTAAGCTTGATTAGTTATCAAAAGAAGAAGCAAAATAAGGAATCCCATCAGATAAACAAGAGGGGCCAACTATGGTCACCCCTATTTAATAGCTTAGAAATTTTGGGAATGAGAAGAAGAAAACAGAGCAGCAGGCTTGGTATGAAGAAAAAGTTTTACCCATTAGGGAAAAAAATGAAACAACAAACAAAGCAAGCAGGCAAGAGCCATTGTGACATGAAGCAGAATTTGGCATTTTTGTAACCCCTATAAGTAGGAGAGAGTCAAAATAGGAGATAGACTTGGACATGGCCAATCATGGTTAACCAGTGACCTAGTGATACCTTAGGGGTCCTCGGTGGTCTAAGACTCATAAAAGGAATGAAGGGAAATGTTTTGAAGACTAGGGTAAAATATAGGGAGTATAGGTCAAGTCTAAGCATTACCTCCAGCCACCATGATGGAAATTTTTCCTAGTAATAACAGCAGAGACATTAATATAGACAGTTGGAGCTTTATTTACTCTGAATCAAAAAACGCAAACTTAGTTTCAACAGATAAAGGAAGCATCTTAAACGTGTTTTTTAATTGTGGCTGCAGATGGCTCTTGTAGAGGACCCAGGTTCAACTCCCAGCACCCACATGGCAGCTAACAATCACCCATAATGCCAGTTGCAAGGGATCCAGCACCTTCTTTTATATGGGTACACTTACACACAGGCAGGCAA
>NW_008466874.1:0-908 GCF_000622305.1 Nannospalax galili
AAGGAGCCACCATTAGTTACTGGGTACTGAGACGTACATACAAACTCCCCTGTGGGATAGTGGCTTAGGTATATGAACCTCAACAAAAGCATTGTATTCAAGATGCCCTGGGGTGAGTATGCATGTAGAAAATACTATGACAGGATTCAAGGGGCTATGGAAAGCATTCACATACCATTGTGTAAATGGTCAAGATCTACTCTTCACAGGGGACAGCCCTTAAACTAAGATGGGGCACTCGCTGTGCAAAATAAGTGGGAAGAATTCCTGTCAGGAGCTGGCGCTGCAGCTTGGCCACTAATTTAGTAGGACTGTCCTAAGAATGGAAGAGCTGTGATAAACGCGGCGCCTCGTCACCACTTCAGGACGACTGGACTGCATCCTGAGAGCAATCAGGGGACCTTTTGTGGAGAATGTAATAGAAAGTGACGTCCACATAAAGCAGAAACCAAGATACCCACAGAGTTTTCATGTTCCCTGAGGAAATAGGGTTGACAGAAAAGTGTTTTACTTCCAGATATGGTCATGTAGCCATGACATCCCTGTGCAGCCGAGGATGACCTTAAGCTTCTGACCCTTCTACTTCCGGCTTCTGAGTGCTGGGATAGCAGTCTACACTGCTCCCTTAGGTGCTGGAGATGGAAGCCAGGTCTTCAAGCCCCCCAGGCAAGCATTCTCCCAAGTGATCTACATCCCCAGCGGCATCCAGCACAGGTATTAAGCCTCTCTGCAGGAACTCACTTTGAAGGCTTGCCAAGCCCCTTGTCACACCCTCAGAGAGCGTTAACTAGCCTGCACAGCAGTGTCCCTCCACCTTTGCCTCCCACATTTCAACAAAGCACACTGCTCTGCTCAAACATTCTTTGCTATTTTTCTCACACATGCCTCAGGTTTACCTTGAACCTCCC
>NW_008466875.1:0-889 GCF_000622305.1 Nannospalax galili
CACACACACACACACACACACACACACACACACACACACAGAGGCATCCATGCAGTGTGGACCAGGGAGAGCCCAACATTGCAGTGAGGCAGCCCTGCAAGGCCTCAGGAGCCTCCCCACTAACTGAGCACAGATTCATGTTTGTGGCAGTAATAGTTTCCAGACCTAATAACAAGGAAGAACCACCATTTCTATAAAAGTATGTGTGTCATTTCCTGTGGCCCATCCTTGGAGGCACTGGAAGCATTAATAAAGGAAAGGGGGGAGGGTCCTCTTAGCACCAGGGCAAGCCCCATGACTGGAAGGAAGGAGGCTCCCCTGCACAACTGCCTTACTGGGCTTGGCATGACACATGGGGTCTGAAGGGAAAGGTCAGAGGCTTGGGAGCAGGTGAAATGCAAGTGTGCCTATACACACACATGGGTGTACACATGTGTGCATGTTCTGGGTAGGGCTGTTGGGAGGCTTAGAACTGTCCGCTCCTGGGACACTTGTGCAGATGGGAGCAGAGACATTCAGAGCTGCTGAACACGGGCTGAGACCACAGAGTCCCAAGTCCAAGTCAAGTGTGGGAACTTAGACTAGGTTGGGAGCCCTGCGTATTCTCTCCTGTGCCAATGGGACCTGAGGCCCTCACCAGGCCTCGTCCCTCGGATGGACCAACCTGGCTGATTCTGCCAACTTGCCCTCTGCCCCAGCTGGATGGTACTGGGGTGATTTCTGCCTTGCTTCCCTACAGAGAGCAGAGTGGGGACAGACAGTGGTTCCTATAGCTCTTTTCCAGCCCTTCCCACAGCCAAAATGGTCACACTCAGGCCCTGCAGCTCCCTTCCAGCCTGGTCAACTGGCGTGGACAGCAAGCACCGTCCCAAGGGAGGCTCCATCCTCT
>NW_008466876.1:0-908 GCF_000622305.1 Nannospalax galili
TGCTCATGACATGGTTAAAAGGACTGTAGTAAAGAGAGCATGTGTGTGTGTATGTTTGCATGTTCATGTGTGTGCTCCTGTGTGTCTGTTTGTATGTATGTCTATATGTTCATGTGTGTATACATATGTGTATAAATGTGCTTTTACATGTTCATGTGTGTGTATGTTTGTGTCTGTTGCACCTGTGTCATGCAATACCCACAGAGGCCAGAAGAAAGCATCAGATCCCTTGGAACTGGTATTACAGATCGTTGTTAGTTATCATTTAGGTGCTAGGAATTGAACCTTAGTCCTCTGCAAGAGCACCCAGGGCTCTTGAGCTCCGAACCATCTCTTCAGCTCCATAGCTTGTTTATTTGAGCCAGGGTCTTTCCCTGGGACATGTTGATCACCAGTTCAGCTGGGCTGGCTAGCTGCTGGGCTCCAGGGATGTGCCTGCCTCTGCCTCCCCAATTCTGGGATTACAAGTACATGCCACCATGCCTGACTTTTTGTCACATGGGAGATAGAGATGGAAACTGGGTCCTCATGCCTGTGCAGTAAGTGCTTTATCCACTGAGCCATCTCCCTGGCCCCACAAAGAACTTCTTCCTTTGATTTATTAGTAGTGTGTATGCATGTTATGTGTGAGTGCAGACCTACAGGTACCATGGCACATGTGTGGAGGTCAGACAACAATTTTCGGAAGTTGGTTCTCTTCTTCCACCATGGGGTCCTGGATATCAAATCTGGGTTGTCAGATTTGGTGGCAAAGCACCTTTACTCACTGAGGTATCTCATCAGCCCACAGAGAACATTTTATTGCCTAAGTAGGATTTGCACAAGCATTTATACAATGACAGAGTAAGAAGAAGGAGAGATGTGGGGTTTTCTTATTTCCTCTCACTCTTCACTAAAAGTTATCTTTG
>NW_008466877.1:0-908 GCF_000622305.1 Nannospalax galili
TTGCCTTTTATCGCTCTAAGGAAACACTTCTGTGATTGAACTCACTTTTGTCTCAGTTCTTTATTTCATGTTTGTGCATTCCTTCTTGCGCCTACAGCGCATCATTTATTTCATCATTGTTCGATTTTGGATCATTTTGGATCAGCTGCCCTTCCTGAAAACTTAGCTGAGGAGTTTCCTTTATGAGTGTTTTGAGTTTTTATAGGAAGCTGGAACTCAAATGTTGCTGATATTGCATATTACATCTCATTCCGTCGCTGTTCAATCTAATTCCAGCTTTCTTTGATTCTCTTCTCCATTACTAGGTGTCCTTCCTGCCATCCTCTTTTTTTAGCATCACGTGTTTTGCCTCAATTGTCTGCTTTATCCTCATGTATGAAGAAACCATGACTTTGGTGTGAATACTTTTTGCTGGACTTTTATAGATTTCTTTTATACTTAGGGCTTAGTGGGTAAAGTGCTTTCCTCACAAGTGTAAGGACCCGAGGTCAGGCCCCCAGAACCCACATGCAGCCAGATGTGGTAGCATTTGTTGTTCCAGTGCTTGTATGATGATGTGGGTAGTGGAGACAAAAAACCCAAAAGTTCCTGGGCCACCAGCCTGGAGTATGCAACAGTGAACAGGTGCCCCTGTAGCAAATAAAATATGAGAGGATTGGTACCTGAGGTTGTCCTCTGACCACCACATGGGTGCCCAGACCTATATCCATGTGCACACTCCCAGCCCCCCACATATTACACATGCATTCATATATGTCACACAAATACACATCATATGCACTATTACACACATGGTATATACACATAGCATAAACACAACATATCATATGCCCCCATATCATACACACATTATACATGTACACATCATACACCCTACCAAACGTACATCATATACACATACACACACA
>NW_008466878.1:0-908 GCF_000622305.1 Nannospalax galili
TTTTTTAAAAAAAAACAACTTCAAATGCGAACTGCTTCTATTAGATTGCAAATGACCATAACTGCATGCTGGGGGATAATGCACTAGGCACAGGCTCACGTCTCACTTTTATTGTTCACAGAAAGCTTTTCTTGCTGCATTTATAAATAATACTCTAGCCTCAATTTTGGTGGATTCCTTTCTTTGGATCAGTTGCTGACTGAATCAAAGGTCAAATTGGATCCACCCCACATTAGACTAGCCACTAGTTATATCACCCAAATGGATAAGCCATGGATTGAACTAAATGCTGATTTGGATCCTTCTCTAGGTGGATCAACTACTGATCACAGGAAAGCTTCAGTTAGATTACGCAGTGATTGAATCAGACACTAATTAGATCAGCCAAGAGAATGGATCCAATCACTGACTGTATCCAGTGCTGACTGGAGCAGTCCAGGGCTTGATCCACTACTGATCTGATCAAAGAGACTTATCAGAATAAGTGCTGAATGGATCAGCCACTGTACGACCTATCACCCAATTATAAGACCAACTATTGGTGAATTCAAACTGTGGATTACATTAGACAGTGATTAGATTAACCACAGAGCAGACATGTGTCTGATTATAGCAGCCAGTGATTAGAAAAAAGAAAAGATTCATGTCTAATGTTTCCTCCCTTAGTACCTACTTATCGTAATCAATTCTCCCCCTCTGCAGTGGCTCTCCAAACCAGGCAGGTGTGGTTTAAGTTCAGGAACTTGCTGCCGTCTCTTGATAGGACAGAAACAATGAAAGGGGTTGAATCACACTCATGTTGAGGTTTGGCTTGCTACCTTGATGTCTAAAAGACACTCTATGCAAGTCCTTAGCCACATCTACATCTTGCTCAAGTCACCAAAATGCATAAACTACTGACACCAAAA
>NW_008466879.1:0-908 GCF_000622305.1 Nannospalax galili
TTAATATGAATTTAAAGTGTTGTCTTGGGAGAGTGAGTATGTTGTGTTCAGGAACTCCCTAGGGCCACCAGGAATAGGGCACTGAGAATCGACAGTCATCATGCAGGTTTCCCACGTGCTCCAAGTAGCTCACACTCAGCGTTTGCTATGTACCAGGTGCTGTTGGCAGGCATGCTCCATACTAACTACTTTGCTCCCCATGAGACACCTTACAAAAAAACTGTTCTGCCTCATGGATGAGGAAACAAGTATAAAGAGGTTCAAGGATCTGTCTGAGGTCACCCAGGTGCCAAGTGGAAAACCTGGTTTAAGCCCAGGCAATGTGACCTCAAATGGCAGGATTTCCTCTACTCTGCCACACTGGGGATAACAGACACTGCATGGTAGTTGTTCCTCACTGCCACCCTGCCTTACACACCAACAGTCCCCATTCCTTCCAGTCCTGCAGACCACCTGCTGGGCTCACCCCAACTGGGCAGCTGGATAATTCAATCTACAACAAAGGAGGCTGCTTGGCATTGCTATGCTTCGTTTGTTTTGCTGTATTTGATTTGACTTTTAGAGACAGGCTCTCCCTAGGTGCCCAATCTGGACTCAAACTCAAACTCAAGGCACTCCTCTTGCCTTGGCTTCTCAAGTGCTAGTCTTATCAGCTTTACCGCCATGTCTGGAGTAGAGAATTATCCTCGTAGTTTCGGGAAGGGTTGTGGCGATGGGAAGATGAGAAAAGCCATGAACTGAGCGCTGAAGCCAGAGTGTGGTGACACCCTGAGAATGGAAGGGGACAGAGAGTGGTGTCCTCTGCAATCCATGTCAGCGTACAGAGAGACCTGATGCCACAGGCTTATAATCTCAACTGCTGGGTTACAGAGAGAATTCAAGTACAGTCTGTGAAACTTAGTGAAACC
>NW_008466880.1:0-907 GCF_000622305.1 Nannospalax galili
ATAGGACTTATGCATGCTGTCACAACCATTGTGGGTTCATATGTGCAAGTGTCCTGTTGTATATGGAAAACACTGTTCCATTGTGATCATCCATCACCTCTGGCTCTTACAAACTTTCTGCCCCCTCCTCCACCTTGTTCCCTGAGCCTTTAGAAGAGGATGTGGTATAGTAATGAGCACTCTGAAGTCTCTTCTTCTTTGAATATTGATTGGTTGTGGGTCTCTGTGCTAATTGCCATCTACTGAAGAAAGAAACTTCTCAGATGAGAATTGAGAGATGCAGTATAATGATAAGCTACACATGAAAATATTGTGCAACAACAGCCTATGTTAAGTTCCAAAATATTCCTTACCTTTGGGAATCATAACAACAGTTACAAAATTACACCAAGGCTGGTTTATGTGTGTCTACCGATTGTTTACTGGAGTTCATTTCTACATAAGGCTTTGAGTGTCTATTGAGTGGCTTCATTGAAGCCTGAAAGATGATCCTTTGCATTTCACATAGGGTAGATCTACTGGCATCAAACTCAAGCACCTTTTATTTATCTGAAAAATTTTTAACTTCACCTTCATTGTTTAAGAATAGTTTTAATAAAGTATAATTCTTCTTTAACAGGTGAATTCTCTTTCATTATTTCCCAAAGTCATTCCCCTTCCTTTTGAATCTCATGGTTTCCAATAATAAATTCATTGTTAATTTTATTAATTCTTTGTACTTGAAGTTTTATTGTTTTCAAAATTCTTTTCTTTCAATATATTGTAAAAATCATACCTTAATTGTGGACCTGTTTGCTAATATCTGTTTTGGTGTCATTGACCTGGAAGTTTTAGGCCAGATTTGTTCAAGAATTCTGCTTGGGGCTGGAGAGATGGCTCAGTGGTTAAGAACACTGACTGCTCTTGC
>NW_008466881.1:0-908 GCF_000622305.1 Nannospalax galili
TTCTAAAAAATAAAAGAAAATATATAAAAAATAAATAAAACAAAGTCCAACAATGTAGCTCAGTGTTGAACACCTGGGATCTCCTTGGCTCAAAGACGTGGGCAGCTCCACCTCTCTGGCTCTGCCGCCCACAGCTCACACAGCTTGTCTGGTAGGCTCAGGCCGACTCCACTCCATACCTGCTGCTGCCCTTGGTGATCGCCTCATGGTCCTGGCATCTCCGTATGCTGGGGTCTCATCTGCAACTGAGACTATACCTTCAAACAATGGCCTCTTCTGGTTCCTCAGGGTGCCGAGTGTCAGATTCGCTCCAGGACCCCTTTAGTCCTTGGGGTCCGTACTGCAACTGAGGTTGCACTTTCACCAATGACCTCTCATGGTGCCATACCTTAGGTGCTCTCCAGGACTCCTTCATGCCTTCAAAACCAATACCATATAAGAGACCCTTTCACATGACCAAGTCCTGCTTCCAGCATTAAATGGAACCTCAGGCCCCTGCTGGACAACAGCTTCTGTGTGATGACCCTGAGGAAATACTTCCCAGAAGACTCACCTCAATGATGCTGGTCTCTTCTTAATCACAGCTGATTTTTTTCAGGCCCAGCTAAGCAGCATCAATTGTCCCAGTACAGCAAAACTTTAATTTCAGTGGTGCTGGTCTCTCGTTAGGCACAGCCTCAAATGACCAGAAACCATAGACTCTCAATTCAAAATATCACACAGACAGATCTGATAGTCTTTGCTTTCCTTGAAACATCATAAACCAGGCCTCCATCACCTACATTTTTCTTCAACATAACCCAAACTCCATCTCAACAGTTCACTAAGCTCTGAGCACTCAATAGCTTTTCTAACTAATCCAGAGTTTTAAACACTTCTACAATTCTCCCCAAAACAACACAATCATG
>NW_008466882.1:0-907 GCF_000622305.1 Nannospalax galili
GTCCCTGTAGCCCCAGCTGGCCTGGAACTCACTATGTGGACCAGGCCTGCCTCTGCCAAGTGCTGGGATTAAAGGCGTGCACCACCACACACAGCCTAGTAGTCTGTTATATTTTGAAGCTCTGTGATGTTTTCCACTCACCATGTCTAACTAGTGATATAGATGAGAAACTAAGAAAATGGAAAATTCACCAAATGGTTTAATAAAGCACCTGGTCCAATTAGTCCAAGAAATTGACACGTAGATCACACATGTCAGATATCTAAACTTCTGCCATCTGTTCTTGTAAACTGCAACAAGTGTTTGATCAATTCCTAGCCCAATTAGCCTGGCCTAGCTATAGATCAAAAGGCACAGATGTCCTGACCCATGCCTGGGACATCTACTTTGTAAGCTATGATGACCGAGTGAACTCAGGAAGAAAATTTCCTGAGATAAAATGGCCCATCATGAAAAGAAACACAGGGCTCAGGTGCCAGCCATAAAAAGATGACATAAAAGACCTGTTTAACCCCCATCTGTACTTCTGTTCGGGGTCCAGAAACTCTTGAAGCCTTTGTTGCTGGTTCTGGGACCTCATGCCTGAGAACGAACACACAAGCTTTCCAACTCTCTCCTGGGTAAACACTTGATCTCTGAGCTGTTGGAAGAATTTTTCCTTACCGGTTACTCATCCCCTTCCCGACTGCCCTATTGCCTTGCACATGCTCATCTCTCATCAGTTTCTAGCCGTAGTTATAGTGGTTAGCCCATTATCCTTGGGACATTTACAACCTTTTTTACTTACTAGCCACCACCCTTCCCTTCTCTGATTCAATGCCCTTTCAATCTGCTCTTGCAGATTCTCTTGTTGAGATGTGATTTCTATCCTCAGTCTCTAGAGTCAGGGTGACTTGCTTCAGTCAAC
>NW_008466883.1:0-908 GCF_000622305.1 Nannospalax galili
TTCCGGAGGACCCAGGTTTGGTTCCCAGCATGCACATGGCCTTAACTCCTGTTCCAGGAGGATCTGACACTTTCCATCCTCTGGAGGGCATTGTATGCATGTGGTGAACTTACATACATACAGGCAAAACACTTGTGCACATAAAATAAAAATAAAAACATCAAAACAAAAATAATAATTTTTAAAACTAAGAGCTGGGAGTGGTGACCCACATCTTTAATCTCAGCACGTGGGAGGCAGAGGCAGATGGATCTCTGTGAGTTGGATACCAGCCTGGTCTACAGAACAAGTTCCAGGTCAGCAAAAGCTACACAATGAGACTCTAATCAAGGAGGTGAAAGATCTTTGAAGTGAAAACTTTAAAATACTGAAGAAGGAAATTGAAGAAGACATTAGGAAATGGAAAGGCTTCTGATTCTTATGGGTTGTCAGAATGAATATTGTGAAAATAGCTATATTACTGAAAACTATTTGGGATTCAAAACAATCCTCATCAAAATTCTAATGACATTCTTCAGAATTAGAATTAGAAAAAACAATCCCAAATTTATATGGGAACACAAAAGATCCCAATAGTCAAAACAAATCCTTAGCAGAAAGTAATGCTGAAGGGATCACAATACCTGACTTCAAATTATATTACAGAGCCATAGTAACAAAAACAGCATGGTGCTGGCACAAACACAGACCTGTAGACCAACGGAATAGAATAGAGGCCCCAGAAATAAATTCACACAAGCTTAGCTACATAATTTTCAACAAAGTTGTCAAAAACATACATTAAAGGAAAGATATCCTCTCTAACAAATGATTCTGAGAAAACTGGATTTCCACTTGTAGAAAAATAAAATTGGATCCACACGAGCCGGACACGGTGGCGCACGCTTGTAGTCTCAGCACTTGGGAGG
>NW_008466884.1:0-908 GCF_000622305.1 Nannospalax galili
GAGATTCAGAGTTAAAGCAAGCAATGATAATATGAGATTACAGCCTACACTAGAACATGAATATCCTGAGTATTCATAAACAAATGATCAAAGAATGAGTGCGGAGCCAGTCCAAGGGATAAATGTGGAAGGAACGATGAGAATGGACGTGGCCTTCGGACACCAGCACAGAAAGAGCACTGCAGCCGGAAATGCAAAGAGATATTAAAATTATAAAAGGAAACGATGATGGAAAAGGGCTATTTGCCCTGTCTGTAAGCCTCTCCCTGAAAGATTCTAATTAATAGACACTAGTGATTTCCCACTGAAAGGAGAAAGTACACTCACAGCCTTAGCCAAGACATCAAGGAGGCATGGCCGGGGTCACAGAGGCCAGCACCATGCACCAGGCGCACACACACTGCCGGTGTATTATTATAGGAAACACACCATCTTGATATTGGGGGGTAAAAAATCACAATATAGCAATTTGAGAAATGGTCTTTACGTTAACTAACCCATATTCATGAACAGTGTCAGTGATGAGAGAGAAAGAGGGAAGAACAGATTTGAGGGAGTCGAGGAAACTTGTGGTACCTTGGATTAGATGCTGAGTCAAAAAGAGACACTGGTAAGAGAATCAGGTGAAATCAGTGCCGTCAGGACTCCAGGTATGTTAACTCGCTTCTCGGTTTCCACAGTTAGTGTGGTTTTCTGAGATCAGGGAAGATAGAGTGAGGGGCTAAGGAACTCTCTGAACAACATTTGTGATGTTTATGCAAACCTAAAATTATTTCAGAGTAAAAATGATATTTGGTGTAAAAAAATAAATGCCAGGATTGGGGCTAGAGAGATGTGTCAGTGGTTAAGGGCCCGAACTGCTCTTCCAGAGGACCCAGGTTCAGTTCCTAGCACCCACATGGCAGCTA
>NW_008466885.1:0-900 GCF_000622305.1 Nannospalax galili
GTGTGTGTGTGTGTGTGTGTGTGTGTGTGTGTGTGTGTATGTGTCTATGTGGTGCCTCCTGAAAGTGTTCTGGGTGCAGGTGGCAAGGTACAAGTGCCTTTATTTTTTCACTTGCTTGTGGGTGGCTGCACAAGCCACAGTGTGGTAGGAATGGTAGACGGGGTAGTCAGAAAGATAGCACACAAACACTCCAGGGCTACACGGGAGCCATGTGACAGGAGCTCTTAGGCAAGTTGTGGAAGGCTGCTCAGCAGAACCCTGGACAAAAAGAGCCAGCCCACAAAGACTAGGGGTAGACCTTTCCAGACAGAGAAAAAAGCAGGTGGAAAAGTCATGTGTCAAGCCAATGTGGTAGAATTCAGGGTTGAGAAAGGAAGTGGAGGTACAGCTTGGAGGGTGAAGTGGCAGGCCAGAAAGCAGAGGCTAGATCACAAAGGACTTGGTAATGTTGACAGAAAGATTTGAGTTTTATTCTGGGTATATAATGAGACCTGGAAAGCAGCCAATAGAGGCTAGGAAGGAGCTTCCAGTCTACTGGGCCGGGGTCAGAGATGGCGTTAGTGGACTGTGAGCAGCAGGGCAGAGAGGCTGGGAGCTCTTGCAAGGGTTCTGGCAAAAGGTGCTGGTGCTGGTGGCTTGAGCAAGGGTGGTAACTGGAAGTGTGGGAGAAGTGGACAGATGTAACCTACATTGGGGTAGAGGTGACAAGAGTGGATCGGGGAGTGGGGAGCAGGAGTCTGAGCAGTGAAATGAATTATGGTGGCATTTACCAGGATGAAGAAGAAGGAGAGGCAGAACTGTGACGACCAATCAATCAGGTGTGATATGTTCCTGGGTGTGTATGCATCTGTGTGCATCTGCACAAGGATCCAGGTGTGTGTGTGTGTGTGTGTGTGTGTG
>NW_008466886.1:0-908 GCF_000622305.1 Nannospalax galili
CCTGGAATTGCAGTTACAGGTAGTTGTTAGCTGCCATGTTGGTTCCAGGAACTGAACCTGTGCCTTCTGGAAAAGAACCCAGTGTTCTGGTTATTTTATCTTATTTTTTATGTGTATGAGTGTATTGTATGCATGTATGTAAGTGCATCCATGTCGTGCAGTGTGCCTGTGGAGAGCAGAAGAGAGTGCTGGATTCCTCTGGAACTGGAGTTATGGAGATGTCATGTGGGTGCTGGGAACTGAACCTGGATCCTCTGCAAGAGCAGTCTAACCATTGAGCCATCTCTCCAGCCCCAGAATGCCATGTTTTAATCAAGAGTCAGAGATATAACTCAAATCTCATTCTTTTAGCTAAAACCATGTAATGGAGTAGATTAAGAAGATAATAAGAAAAATATAAAGTGGCAAAGTTTTGCCAGGAGGAAGTAGGCCCTTAAGCAGGCCTCAACAAAGCTACTACCTCCAATGTCCTCCCTTTCATATGGTATTTTAAATCTTAAAGAACAGGAAGTATAATGGTTTTTCCATCTTTTCACACAGTATTTCAAGTTCTAAGGAGGGAAATTGTGGTATTGACTATTAAAATTTGTATTATCAAGGAAAGAGGAGGTGGGTACCCAGAGCTGAATATGAGGGGGAAGGGTCCATCTTCAGTCCCCTCCAAGCCTGCTAATTATTTGCTACTTAACATTTTCACTGGGGGTTTGAGCATCCTCTGGGATCAAGACAGGTCATCATTCTTCCTTGTGGATCCTTAATGTTCTGTGACATATTTGCAAAACTGGCATTTTACAAGGCCTCCTATCAAGGCTATTGACTAGACCAGATTGCTCATCAGGAGGCCATGTCATACTTTGGGAGGTTTCTTAAGAGACGCATCCTTAAATATGCACACACACACACACACA
>NW_008466887.1:0-908 GCF_000622305.1 Nannospalax galili
TGGGGGGGGTTCAGGGATCAACCTCATCTCCTTGGCAGGAACACAAAAGGGCTGTCTTCAATGCTTTTATGGTTTTGTTTCCCAACGCAATAAATAGCCGGGAGTTCTCAATTATTGCTTCGACCGCCAGTAGTGACTCTGAAGAAAAATAAATAACAATGCTTTATTTCTGTCTTGGAATTCCAACGGCCATCCACCTATCTCGTTGGTATCAGAGAGAGAGAGACAGAAGTGAACAACACTCACCTCCATCCGCGCCCTGATTCTTTCAACCCAGGGATCCGCAGAGACTTCCCGCTGAGGCCGACTTCTGGGTTCGCTACAGAAAAGGGGTCTTTCCATCTTTCCCTGGCCTCCTTATCTCCACCCACTGGAGACCCCTCCCTGTAAGGCATGAGGGGAAAGCCATTAAAGTGGGGTGCACTCCCGTCCTTACTGCCTTTTCCATAGGACTCCTGTTGGCAGAGCTGGGGTGCTCTCAGGTGGTTTCCATGGCACTCGGCTTTCTGTTCCTGAAATCCATCCCGCACCAGCATTTTGGAATATGCAGAGAGCCTGATTCCCAGCTTTCTTGATTGTGCCACCATTAAAGAAGAAACAAACTGTAACCATGGGCACCTCTATAACCCAGACGCATAGTCGGACTTATAGACTCTCCATGTGTAAGGCCACTTTTCCCTAATTGCTTACTTGGACAGGGGGTGGTGAGGCAACCAGGGAGGGGGATGAACTGAGCCTGGTGGTGAGGACATTATCAGCTCACACCCCAGGCTCCTGGAGTGAGAGTTCCCTTCTGGTTGCCATATTAGACAATGCCTATAAGTTAAGATTCATGTAACCCTTCCCTCATTTTGGCCTTTGCTTTTTTAGTTAGTCTTTCCCCAGCTTTAAAAAGAGAGAGAGAGAGA
>NW_008466888.1:0-896 GCF_000622305.1 Nannospalax galili
TCACAGAGACCCGCCTGCCTCTGCCTCCTGAGTGCTGGTATTAAAGGTGTGGGCCACCACGCCCGGCTTGCCTTAGTCTCTTGAAACAGGATCTCACTGAACCCAAAGCTCCACATTTGGCTAGGCTTTCCCACACTTGGCCACTGAGATTCAAAGATCTGCTTATCTCTATCACCATTGCTGGGCTACAGGCACACACCACGCATGGCCATGCCTGGCTCTTATGAGCCATCTCCCCAGTTCCACTTCCTCCTTCTCCTGCTCCTCCTCCTCCTCCCTCTTCTCCTCCCCCACCCCGCTTCTTCTTCTTGGCAGAGTCTCATGTAGTCCAGTCTGGCCTTGAACTCCCTATATAGCCTAAGATGACCTTTAAGCCCTGATCCTCTTGCCTCTACCTCCTGAATGCTAGAGTTACAGGTATGTACCACCACACCTCGGGTATACGGTGCTGGGGATCAAACCCAAGGCTTTGTGCATACTAGGCAAGCACTATACCAGCTGAGCTACACGGCCAACACCAGTTTGCTAGGGTTTTATGACAGGGTCTTGTAGCCCCAGCTGACCTAGAAGTCACCATGTAGCTCAAGCTGGCCTTGAATTTCTGATCCTCATGCCTTTAAACCCAAGTGCTAGGATTACAGGCATGTACCACCACATCTGTTTATGTGGTGAGGGGATCGAACACAGGGCTTTGTGCACGCTAGACAAGCACTCTACCAACTGAGTCCATCCCAGTCTGAAGTTACTTTTCAGACACAGGCTGCCTAACATCATCCTCCCTTCCTCCCTCCCTAATTTTCCTCCCTCTTTCCTTCCTCCTTTGTTCATTATCTGGTTCTTCTTTAGGGTAAAAATCCTAAAGTACACACACACACACACACACACACACACACACA
>NW_008466889.1:0-908 GCF_000622305.1 Nannospalax galili
TAAGATGATTAAGATGTATTATGCAAATTCCAGAAAAATTCAATAAAAGTATATTAAAAAGAAGAAAAATCAAGACACAAATTCTCCACCCAAAATATTACTATCCATATTCCATTCCTTTGTCATTACCAGTATGATGTCAATGTAAACTGTTTACAATAAGCACAGATAGGTGAGGGAGTCTTAAATGTGATTAAGATATGTTATATGATACAAAAATTCAATAAAGTTACATATTGAAAAAATCAGAATTTTATATTTATTGTATAGCCCAAACTTTCACAATAATGTCCAACCTTTATTATATGAACTGCCTACATAATCAATCAAAATTATGTAATTAATATCTCAGCCATCGTGTAGATGAGAAGGCTAGGAATAATGTAACCCACTCCATCTTACCTTTAGTAAACAGAGTAGCTGACATATAAGGTTTTGCCCCATGCAGTTATTTATTTCAGTGTTCATTTTGCATGATGAAGATGTATCCCCACAATCACAAAGATTGTTCAAAGTACTACACACACAATCTCAAACACAGTCCATAAAGTATAAAGGAGTAGACTGTATACTGAAGTTTCAATGTGGACTATTATCATTTTAAATTAAAAGGATGACTTATAGATTGAGAATTTAAAAATGTTTCAATCTTTTCTCAAATTCTAAGTTAATTTTCTCTAATATTAGCATAAGCTTCAAAAATAGGGTGTCTACTGCCTTTTCAGTATCACATTAGACAATAAAGCACATGTAATGGTTTCAATTTTTACTTGAACTTAATTTCAAATAAACGTAAAAATTTGACAAATTATAGTTATGATGGAAATGCCACATAAGCAATGTTTATATCAGCAACTGACAGTTTGAGTTCCTTTTCCTTCTTGCTCACTTTGTTCCCTTCTCCACTG
>NW_008466890.1:0-908 GCF_000622305.1 Nannospalax galili
TCCTCTGGAAGAACAGCAAGTGTTCTTAACCACTGAGCAATCTCTCCAGCCCTGAGGCTTTCTTTTCTTAAAAGATTTGTTTATCTGTGGACATGTGTGCACAGAGGTCAGAGGAGGACTTTGGGGTCCTTCTCTCACTCTCCACATCTTCCTTTGAAGCAGGGTCTTTCTCTAAACCTGGAAACCAACATACTCCGGTGATCCTCCTGACTCTGCCCCCCATGCAGCTGGTCTTGTTATATGGGTGCTAGAATCCAAACTCTGGTTCTTACAGTTGAGCAGTAAGGCCTCTTAACTGCTGAGCTCATTCTCCAAGATGAGATTTTCTTATACTATGTATACCTGACCAAATGTTTGAGCTTTTCTTGAGATCTGCTGTTTTCTCCCATTTTGTTTCTGTTCCTTCCTCATTCTTTATCTTTCACAATCCTTCCTGGAAGAATATAAACTGCTAAATCTTCAGGATATGGTCTACATATAGGACAAAGCTCATTCATCAGTACAGATCTGATGCCGGCAAAATCAGCAAAGCCACAGGTACAAGGAGAAAAGTTGGTGAAAAGAGCATCCCACAGATTCTTCATTTGTATCAGGACTGTGGTATCTTTATTTTGATTGAACAGCAGAAAGAGTTTGCAATGACTAAGGGATAAGGAAGTCTGGCACTGAGATCTAAAATGCAGAACTTTGAAGAGAGTTCAAGGGAGCATTCCCTCATGATGGAGGAGGCATGGTGGCAGGAACAGGAAGGTGACTGGTCATATTGCACCCACAGTCAAGATGCAGAAAGAGATGAATCTGAAATTTTTAACTATAGCATGGGCTTTCTCTGAGCATGATCTTCTTTGTAGGAAGCGATGTGGGGTGGGGTTTGTGTATGTGTGTGTGATTGTGTGTGTACATGTGTG
>NW_008466891.1:0-908 GCF_000622305.1 Nannospalax galili
ATGCTGGTAGACAAACCACATAACACATCTTTATCTGAATTTTTCATAGTTCATATACTGGGTAGGGGAAAAAAGTAATTTACAAAGGCAAACACCCAGCGTTTCACAAATGGAGCACACCTGGTGCCCCATTCTGCTCTGTGGCTCAGCGGACTGCCATTCCAAATTGCCTTTCAACATTTCAGTTTGTGTCTAATAGATCAGTGTTAGTGACAGTTGCAATCACTCTTGAAATGAGATTTGCTATTACAACAGATCTTACACCATCAAGACTCTGAACCAATGATGAAGATACTGAAAAAAGGTATTGCTGTGGAACAGTGGTCCAATATTAGCCATCGATGATCATTTATATTTCCCGTCCTCAGTCCCACCCCCAAGGATCCAAAAACATTCCAAAAATAAAAGACCAGAGCAAGGGGTCAACTATTGTCCAGTTATATCCGGAATTGACACAGTCCCTCTCCAAGGGAGGCATGCAACTCAAGAATTAAACAAGCTCTGGAGAGCTAAAACTTATAAGATTTACAGGCCATCTACACTAAAAGTTTTAGTACCAGGAAACAAATATGAAAAGAAGAAATTCTCCAAGTAATGAAGCTGCCTCCCAGTTGTACAGAAATCTATAGGATGGTAGGTTTGATGAGTCATCACTTAGACTGAACGGGCTTTTTGGTGATGCAGCTGTCTGTGATTGTCCATGCTCCTATAAGTAACCCCAATGAAATCATTGATTTACTTAATTAGACATCGGAAGAATTACTTTTTTCTGTCATTCGTTCCCTATCTCAGGTGAGTAGACATTTGCTCACTTCTTCACAGGAAAAGTCTCATGCAGCAGTGTTGTTGTTTGGAAATGTGACACCTCAATCCTCGCCCCTGTTGTTTATATTCTTAGAGGTTTTAAA
>NW_008466892.1:0-908 GCF_000622305.1 Nannospalax galili
AAAAAAAAATACCCTGAGGAATACACACTGTACTAAAAACAGCAGGCATATGGGCTGAAGATGGCTCAGCAGTTTAGAGTACTTGCTGCTCTTCTAGAGGACCTAAGTTCAACTCCCAGTACCCACATCAAGCTGCTCACAACTGCCTATAACTCCAGCTCCAAGGGATCTGACACTCTCTTCTGCTCTCTGTGGGCAGCTGGACATACATGGAGTGCAGTCAGAGACACAAACACACAAATAGAAATAAAAATAAACCTTGAAAAGGTGGGGGAAAACATTAAAAAAAAAATACTATGGGCATAACTCAGTTTGTCTAACAACTCTGTGTCCTGTCCATGGTCCTGAAAGAGACAAGTGGGCAAAATACAGGTGAGCAAGCCAGCCTTTTATTTTTATTTCACTATATTTTACTATATTTGGTCCTTTGTAACCAGATGAAGACTTTGTCAATGGAAACAGAATAAAAAATAGGCTAAAGTACATATTTATAGAAATCAGAATTCATGATTTCTAGAGATTTCCAAGAAAGGAAAAGGAATGTTTGATTTCGTGTTCAAACAAACAGTTATTGGTAGTAGGTATGGTTTGGCTTAGGAACTGGGCTTTCTCACTCCTCTGCTCTGGATTCAAAATTTACTCCAGAAAGTCCATAACGATGGATTCCAGAGCTAACACTGATCGCTTGGGAAATCGCTCCTTCTTGCTATGGAAAAAATTCTGAGACTCCACCAAATTCATACATCAGAATCCTAAACCTCCTCCCCCAATGTGATGGAATTAGGAGGTGGAGACTCAGGAAGATGATTAGGTCACCGAGAGTGGTATTGGTGCCCTTGTATAAGACGTGTCGAAGAGGATATACCAAGAAGACATCTGACCCTCACCAGCCATGGAATCTCTCAGCA
>NW_008466893.1:0-908 GCF_000622305.1 Nannospalax galili
ATTAAGTGGATGAATCACTGAGACATGGGAAAACAGAGAGTAGATATGGAAGGCTCTAGAATAAACACCCCAAAGATTTTAGATCACTTTTTACAGTTGCTACCAAATCTCACAGACAAGAATACACACAGGAAGATAAGAGTCCTCAGTGGCCGGTCCTCAACCCTCCAATGCAAAGGTGTATTTGCATAAAAGAGAATGATTGGTTAACTCAATCCCACAAAGATCAAACAGTAGGCTATGAATATGCCTGGGTTCTCTATTATCATAAAAGTGCATCACTGCACAGCTCCAGCTTATCTGAAATTATACACTGAGGGTTTCAATGTTGCCCTTCCTCATGTAAAACCACTTTTTCTTCTCTAGCCACTGTCTGTTCATGCAGGGAGTGATCAGGAACTGTTTCAAAGACACAATGAAAAAAATGATAGGAAGAGCAGTCAAGTGCAGTGAAGAATCCCATAGACACTCCAAACAATTGATGACACTGTGGTAAAGAAATGAGAAAATATGTGTAGAGTCATGGTAGGGGATGATCAGCAACCATGGTTCTGCTCTTTATTTTCCTTATGGGTCAATGATATATGATAGCATTTTGAGGAGCCATAAAAAGACACATCTAGGCTGAATAATAAAGGAGTGTCTCACTGTAATGCATAGTCAGGTATCACTTCCCACAAGGAAGGACACCTCATGATCCAAAGTCATATTCTCACTACAGGGTCATCCATATGATACTGAAGTGTAGTACACAACACAAATGTGTCCTCCACACAGATAAGCATCCCTTAATGAAACTGTTACCAGTAAGTAAATTTTTTGTACTGAGTTTAAATCAGAGAAGTGAGCATTTCTGTGGAAAAGAAATAGTGACTTGGTCGGAGGAAAATATTAGGGACTTGGATTTT
>NW_008466894.1:0-908 GCF_000622305.1 Nannospalax galili
TTTTTTATTGAGCTTTTGTAAATTCATGTAACACTTTTTAGTCAAATTTAGACCCCGTCCCCGATCCATGCTTCCCCCGTGTCGCCACCTCAGCTAAGGTTGGGGCTTCTTACTCATTTCCCTCCTCCTATACTGGTTTTCTTTTTTGAAATTGCATGGGTTTTGTACATGCTGTCACCATTGCTGTAAATTCATATGAGTAACTTACCAGCTGCCTGGAAAACTGTTTCCTTGTTGTTATCCCCCACCCCTGGATCATGCAGTCTTTCTTCCCCCTTTTCCTTAGAGGCCCCTGAGCCCTGGGTGGCAGAGGTTTGACATAGATGTCTTACCCAGGGACATACATTCTGCAGGCTCTTATTCTCTGTACTTTGGCCAGTTGTGACTTTCTGGGTTATCCATCATCTGTTGTATGAGGATACTTTGCTGGTAAAAGGTGATAGATGCATTAATAATTTTTCTGCCTCCTGTTCCACTAAGTTCTTTGAGCCTTAGGTGTAGAGGCTGTGTAGTAGATGTGGCAAGTAGGGTTGGGCTTCTCACAGATATGTACTGTCTGTGTTTTACCAGTTGTGGAACTCTGTAATAGTTTCCATCTGTTGTAAAAAGGTTTTTGATGAGCGATGAGAGGTAAACTTGTCTGTAAATATAAGGATACATATTTAGAATGCAGTAAGAAATTATGTTCATCCAGGGATGTGACAAGAGTAGGTTTTTAAGAGAAACATTTTTATTGGAGCTTTGTTTACACACCTTGGAATTTCAAATTTACAAACTTCTGCTCTAAAATTTGGGTGCGTGAGGAAAAAGAAAACCCAGAGTGCTTGGCAGTGTGTAGTTGTTCTGAACCTGAGACCCAGGGGTAGTGTGTCTTCTTTCCTGCATCTTTAGATTCTCCCAGTTGTTGT
>NW_008466895.1:0-908 GCF_000622305.1 Nannospalax galili
TGATTGATTTTCTCCCTTAGCAGCCTGCACAGTATTCTCTAGAACAATGAGAGCTACTCTTCAGGGAGGTGGCTTCCAGGTCAGTTCCAGCTCCATTGGTCCAAGTCCTGTGTCCTAAGTGTGTCCTGTCTTTAGCAACAGGGTCTTACATTCAACTACTTGGTGGCAATCAAGAGCTGTGGAAACAGCCTGTGTTACTTTGGGAGTCTCTTGGACTACCCTGACCAACAACTCAAAAGGAGGTTTTTCTTGTCTGAAACTGTTTTTATTATATATCCTTCAGTTATACACATACATTCATACACATATATTGTAAGCATGTTTTTTTCAGCATGCTTTTGAACTAATACATTTCCCTGTTGATTTCCATATGACTTAAGCATTATTTATCTCTCCTCTCACTCCTCCTTTATAACCTATCCTCATCCTTCCCCAGTTAAAGCAGTGCAATTTTCCTCATTTCCTACTTGATAACACTTATCTCCTACCATCCTCCTTTCTCCAGCTCCTTCCCCTTAACTCCATGGTTCCTTTCCATTTTTCTGGCTTCTGCAATTGCATCAGGATTATATACTCACATAGAAAAATGTGGAGATAAGATTCACGGATGAGAGAAAACAAAGGTTGTTTGTTTCACTGAGTAAAACAGTTTAACCCTTTCACTTAGTATAACAGTTCTAGTTCTATCCATTTACCTGCAAATCTCATGATTTCGTTTTTCTTAACCACTAAGTGGATCTCCAATGTGTAAATATACCACATTTTTTTATCCATTCATCAGATGAGAGACATTCTTTCCATTTCCTAGCTTTGGTGAAAAGAGCAGCAACAAATATGGCTGCACAAAATGCTGTAAAGATGGGTCCTTTAGATATGTGCCAAGGAGTGGAAAAACCAGATATTATGGT
>NW_008466896.1:0-907 GCF_000622305.1 Nannospalax galili
TATATATGTATGTATATATATATGAAAAAAGACTCTCCGAGAGGTCAGAACCCAAGCTCCCACAGATATTTGAAAAGGTGGAGTTATTGGAACTCTGGATGGTTGACTCCAGACCTGCGCCCCATGCCTTGCCTAGTGCCTAGAGAAAACATTTCAGGATGTCTTGAAATGCCATACAATAGAAAAAAGTTTTGGTCTAGAATGAAGATGGAAGAGATCAAAGTCTGAAAATGCCAAAATACACCAAATATGAACTATTTAGTCACCGAGGTTATTCTAGGATGTAATCCTTCACTCTGTTCCATACAACTGTCTCGATGTTTCCTGTTTCTTTACAGCCTCATTACCTGATTGAACCAAATTAAAATAAATAGATACACAATTTTTTTAAAGGCAGCCAAGTTGGAGTTTGAGAATATGCACAGGAAACAACAGTATGAGTCATGTGACTTAGGACAGAGCCTGTGTAAACACTGCTGAGACGGTGGATGGTCTCAGGGAAGACCCTCCCAGATGTCAAGGACCTGCTAAATTAGAGCTCTTTGAAAATGGACCAGGTGTGGGCTCCATTGCTTAGCTGGTTAAAGCGCCTGTCTAGTAAAAATGGACCAGTTGGGGGCTGAAGAGATGGTTCAGCAGTTAAGAGCACTGGCTGTTCTTGCAGAGGATGCAGGTTTGGTTCCCAGCACCCACATGGAGCCTATAACATCCATAACTCCAGTTCCAGGGGAATCCAGTGCCCTCTTTTGACCTTTGAGGTCATTGCACAACACGGGTGCACCTTTACATATGTGCAGGCAATACACTCATGCACATAAAATAAAAATAATAAACAAAATATTTTAAAATGGATCAGTTATGGGCTGGAGAGATGGCTCAGTGGTTAAGAACACTGACTGTTCTTGCA
>NW_008466897.1:0-908 GCF_000622305.1 Nannospalax galili
CTGCCTCCTGAGTGCTGGGATTAAAGGTGTGTGCCACCATGCCTGGCTTGAAAGCTCTTTTAGTGATGCAAGGATGTACTGCAGCACTTTCACTATGTGTATCTTTTCTGTATTTTGTCAAATTTTTTCTCATACAATTTTAATTTAAAAAATTGGTTCCTGTAAAATACAAATGCTCCTGGTTTAACTTTATTGACTTTCTTAAATCATCCATGAAACAGAACACCTCTAATTTTCAACATACAGGGCTAACAAGTCCCTACCACATAAAGAACTGAAAACAGACGCACATCAGCTCCAGGAATGCTTGGTTAACTACCTGGGGACACACTGAAGTGGGAACAGCCTTGATAATAATGTATTTACCTCCTTTTTGAAAAGAACAAAACAAAATTTAGAAGTTCAGAAGGCATTTCTACCATTAGCTTTATCTTGCTTTCATCAACAAATTTTCTTTTGCGGGTTTAAACATCATTTATATGCAAACTTTGAATATCACACCAGTTATTCTGGCTCCAGAACTCACTGTGCTGTAGGAAGGGTACTGTGGAAGGTGGCCTGCAGCAATCTTATACCTATAGATTTGTGTGCACGGGGTGGGCAGGGTTTAGAGAGAGTCCCAGATGGCAAAGAGACGCAATAGGCCCAGTACCCAGGAATACTCCCCACCCCACCCTCACCCCCGCGGCCTGGAACTCTCTTACTCTTTCTTGATGTTAACCCTCTACTTCCAAGCAAACAGCACAGCATCCAGGCTGGCCACGCCCATTCCTATTTCTCTAATTTCCTCGGAAGCCCGTATTCAATACTTTGAAAGTCAACTTCATTCTTTAGGAAGAACTTATCCATCCTACTGTATCCTTGTACTCACTGTGTCCTGTCTGTAGTACATTCCCACCCCGAGTCTC
>NW_008466898.1:0-908 GCF_000622305.1 Nannospalax galili
CCCTGGCCTGTGCTCAGCCTGCTTTCTTATACAACACAGGACCAAGTGCCCAGGGGTGGCACCACCCACAGCAGGCTGGGTCCTCCCACGACACTAAACAATACAGAATATGCCTCACAGACATGGTCACAGGCTAATCAGGTTGAGGAAATTCCCCATTTGCGGTTCCCTCCACCCAGATATGTCAAGTTGACAACTGAAGCTATCCGACAGAGGAGGGAAGGAGAGGGAAGGAAGGAAGGGAGCTGTAAATTAAGTCAACACATATAATAAACTGTGAAACTGATGGCTGTACCTTTACAAACTAGAAGACCAGGTTCACACTTAGGAGAGTTCTCAGCGTTCCAGGCAGGAATGTGTATCACCAGCTCCCATTCTCCAGGCCCGGGGAACACCTGTCTGCTTTCCCTTACCCCAGACTCATTCAGCCTGCACCATGGCAGCCTCTCACACCTTTCTACACATATTCCAGCCCTATATCCATACTGTGCACCCACACTGCCAACAGCTACCCTAGGGCTGGAGGTGGGCATCCTGGCATATGGCAGGGGGTTGGACTGGGAAAAGGATCACACAGTCCCTGCAGACAAGCTGAGAGTCCCTCGGGCTGAGAGCTTCAGTGAATGGTCTAGAAGGCAAGAACATGGGCTCAAGAAAGAAATCCCCCTCATTGGCTCTGAGAGGATGTGGAACTAGAGTGAGAGGCCCTTTGCTCAGGGACTGGGGCACAAAGCCACAGACATGTATCCTGGCCTAGAATTCTCAGTAAGGGCTGGAGCATGACTCAGTGGCAGAGCACCTGTCTAGATCCCCCAGTGAGGGGTTGGGGGTGTGGTTCAGCTATTGAATGCTTGATTAGAATCCTCTCCCACATGTACATTCAAACAGGCACACACACACACACACAC
>NW_008466899.1:0-908 GCF_000622305.1 Nannospalax galili
GACTATAGCTGTTAATATAGTTTGAAATCTGATATGGTAACCTCTCCCCAGCATTGCTCTTTGTGCTCAGGGTTGTTTTGTCTATCTTGGATCTTTTGTGATTCCATATGAATTTTGGAATGGTTTTCACATTCTGTGAAAAATCTCAAGGGGATTTTGATTGGAATTGCATTGAATCTATACATTCCTTTTGGTAGGATAACCGTTTTTCTCAACATTAATTCTAACAATCTGTGACCATGGAAGAGCTTTCCATCTCATTGTGTCTTCCTCAAACTCTTTCTTCAAAAATTTAAAAATTACATTGTAGGGGTCTTTAAAGTCTTTGGTTAGGTTTTTACTCCTACATTTTTTTGCAGTTATTGTGAATGGGAGTGTTTACTTGATCTCTTTATCTGATCATATATTATTGCTATATAGAAAGGCTAATGACTTGTAAATTGATTCTGCATCCTTCCGCTTTGTTGCAGGTGTTGATAATTTCTAGAATTTTTCTAGTGGAGTTTTGGGGATTTACTATATGTGATATCATATCATCTGCAAATAGAGATGCTTTGACCTATTCTTTTCCAGTTAGTATCCCTTTTGATTTTTATTGGTGAGACAAAATGCTTCCAAGCTGGCTAGTCAAGAGCTCTCCAGCAAGGCAAAGGGCCTAGGCCCAATTTGAGTCTATGGGGATCCTATGGTCAGGTTCTGTCAGGCTAGTCCAGAACTCTCAAGCAGGAAGAGCAGGAGGGTGGGCCTATGCCCAAGTAAGGGATGGGGACAGCATGGGGCGGGTCTAATTAGATAAACAGAGTAGATGTGGACCCTGGAACAGGGACAATGGAGCTGGTCTGGGTGCAGGGGTCTCCAAATGTTAATAACTATTATAGAAATTATTGCCCTGGGGCCCAGGGATCCCC
>NW_008466900.1:0-904 GCF_000622305.1 Nannospalax galili
GGGATGTGGGTGGGGTGAACCGAGCACATGGGGCTCACGGGGGACTGCAGCCTGGCCGCCCCTCACCAGGGTCTGCGAGCTCCGCGGGAGGGAACCGCTGCGTGGCCGCGGCTGAGGCGTGCACCGCGGACGCGCAGTGCCGGCAGCTTCGCACCGAGTACGTGGCGCGGTGCCTTGTCGGGGCCGCGCCCGGGGACTGTGTCCGCTCCCGCTGCCGCCGCGCCCTGCGCCGCTTCTTCGCCCGCGGACCTGCGGCGCTCACGCACCCGCTGCTCTTCTGCTCCTGTGCGGACCCGGCGTGCGCCGAGCGCCGGCGCCAGACCTTCGTGCCCGCCTGCGCCTTCGCGAGCCCTGGGCGCGCGCCGCCTTCCTGCCTGGCGCCCCTGGAGCGCTGCGAGCGCAGCCCGCTGTGCAGGTACGTGCGCGTCGGGCCGGGCGACTCACCGCCCTCCACACGCGCAGGCCCCGCCTCCTTGCCTTCCAGGCCGCGTGCGCGCCGGCGCCGGGCTCCGGGAACAGCTGCCCTCAGGACCGCGGCCGCCTCTGCCTGCACGCCTACGCCCGCCTCGTAGGTACGCCGGCCGGTCCCGCGGGCTCTCACCCGAGGCCTGCGCGGACGGCCCATCACCTGCCTCTGGTCCCTACAGGCACCGCTGTCACCCCTAACTACGTGGACAACGCCAGCGCACGGGTGGCGCCCTGGTGCGACTGTGGGGCCAGTGGAAACCGGCACGAAGAGTGCGAAGCCTTCCGGGGGCTCTTCATAAGGAACAGCTGCCTGGGTGAGGGGCCTGGGAGCTGTGAATGCATAGGACCCATCCCAAGGCTCCTGACCTGTGGGACTGCCCCCTTTAAATTTTATTTTTTCCGTGTGTGTGTGTGTGTGTGTGTGTGTGTGTGTGTG
>NW_008466901.1:0-908 GCF_000622305.1 Nannospalax galili
TCTATGTCCATCATGAGCAGCAGTCTGGGAAACCCTGGTTTGGATGTTTTTGTACACTTCACAGCTAAGAGAGTTCTTAGCGCCGGGCAGGTGGTAGGTTGCTCTTTGCATATTCATTGGCATGAACTGAAAGCCAGTTTTTTCTTTAAAGTGGAACTGTAACCATCCTTTGATTCTTTGTGACTCTGGGCCCAACTCAGCTCCAGCTCATCTTCCCTCATGGCTGTGATGCTGCGCTTCATGCATATCTACATTTCTACCAATGAAAGGAGATACAGAACAGACAGAGAGGAAGAAATTTCCAGTCCTATAGGGATCTAATGAATAGTGTAAGTGGAGTCCCAAGGAAGGGAGTCTCTCTGGATCTATCCTCAGAGCACTGTCTCTATGAATCCTCTCTTAACAAGAGGATTTGTGTAATCGTGTTAAACTCCCACTTGAGGTTCCAGGGTTCCCACCACAATAGTAGCTCACAACAAGGAATAGAAACCATGGAACTTCCCATAGGGTCCCAGAATTAGAAGAAATATCCCAAGTAATACTGAGGTTTAGATTGATGGCTTGACTGCTATCAATAATGCATTCTGGGATAGACTACATAGTTAGCTGAGTTCTCATTTACTCCACTTATATAAGGAAAATATACAAATCATCCTTGAATAATTCATATGAGAGTACAAAAGAATAAATAGCTATACAAAGCTTGAGAATTAGTGAGCACAAAATAAAGAACTGCCATTGGTATTGTTTATATTATTTATGTTCTTACAGTATATAATCAGCATGCTTTTAAATTTGTTTCTTCTGATTACTAAATATATTCCTAAGATGATTCTACATCTATACTACTGTTCCAAAATGAAAATTAAGGTTACTTTTCATAACTGTGAAACCATATTTTAAAATAT
>NW_008466902.1:0-908 GCF_000622305.1 Nannospalax galili
GAAAGATCTGCACTTCACACTAAACCTTCTGTAAGGCTAACTAACTTATTAGAACTTAAATGAAAGGCTGAAATGTTGCTAAGTCCATAGCCAAATTATCTTGGACATCTTTACATCCCCTGTACACACACACCTCTCCAGCCGTTTATTTCCCATTTCTGTATATGACCTAACATCTTTGTGACGACTATGTAAATTCTTTGGAATGTATAGATTTCCACCAACCAAAAGCATGCCATCAGATGGCATCTGAAGCTCTATCCTGACTTCCCCACTTTGTGGTTCCTCATCTACCTGATGTTTTCACCAATGTATTTTAAAAGTGTCTTGATTTATGATTTTCTTTCTTCTGCTATTGTAAAAATTCATGAGACCATTACCACATTTGAATTTGGAATTTGGAGTAACCTGAATCTGGTTATAATTATTATTAATTATTATTATTATTATTGTCATTCTTATTTGGTTTCAGAATAAACTTTCTCTTATCCCCTTGGAGGTGAGAGTTGTGTTTTTGCATCCACAACCATATCTCAGTGGGTTTTTGTTGTTTGTTTGTTTGTTTGTTTTTTGAGACAGGGTCTTACTATACAACTTTAGCTGGCCTGGAACTCACTATGTAAACCAGGCTGGCCTCCTACTCATAGAGCTCTACCTGCCTCTGGCTCCCGAGTACTGGGATTAAAGGCGTGTACTACCATGCCCAGCCATATCCCAGTCTTTTGTCATTAGAAGTAAAGTCCTTTTTCGAGGGAGTCTTACATGAAGTCACAACACCCAAATAAAAATGGAAACTTCTCATGTAGTTCTTTGTTTATATAATAGCTCTGTGGTTGCTGTCTCTAGACATACAAAACTCTGAATGCAATGATGGAGGCAAAAAACTCACATGTTGTCCCTATCACAAA
>NW_008466903.1:0-908 GCF_000622305.1 Nannospalax galili
CTTAGCCTTGAGAGCCTTCAACTTCTATCTCAAGGAGCAACCAAGTGATAGTGGTGTTATCAGTGACCTTGCAACCTTGGGCTATTGCTCTCTATAGACTGGCACATAACCAGCTTCATCTTATACCTAACTCTAAAGTGATCAAAAACAAGACAAGCATTGCTAATGTGCAGAAGGATATGGACATGGCCTATGGGATTGTCAAAGATCTTAGCACTCAGCTTTATGATAGTCTTGAAGTAATGCCCTTATTCTGACCTGGAGCTCTCTCTTTGAGTATTCTTGAATTCTGTTCTTCAGGTTTTAATGATCAGTCTCCAGTTTCCTGGAGGCCAGGGGGTCATTTGGCTCTTGCATAGTTTCTGACACTGTGTGCTGCCCATCCACACCTAAACCTCTGCCATCCCCACAACCAGAACCCTGGACCCTTAACAACCTGAAAGCTGAAAAAGTGGAACATAGATATCTGGTCATCTGAGTCCCCCAGAGCTGCATACACATAGGCCACATCGCTGGTCAACCAAACTCATGCATGGTGACCAGGTAGAGCAGGTCGTGAAAGGTAGGGCAGGTTGTAAAGTTCATGTTGTCTGGGCCACTAAAATCAATTTTAATTATACTCCAAACAAAACCCTTTTTGTTCAAATACATCCAATCCTAGCTATCATTCATAGCACATTAAATTTTTAAATATTACCTCAATATCTGTCAGTATACTATTTTGAATAGATAGCTTCATAAATGTTTTTTTTAACTCTAGGAATGTCTTCCCAAGAATCTGCCTGGATACTCTGAATATAATTATTTGGTAAATTGCTATCATACCTCATTTATTAATCAAATTTTAGGGTGCTGTATCTCTTGAGTCAGTTTCTATAAATGATTGCAATTTCTTTTCTGAAAAAAAA
>NW_008466904.1:0-909 GCF_000622305.1 Nannospalax galili
TACCATGCCTTTTCCTCCTGGGTTTAATCCAGAACCCTGGGCTTTGACCTACCTAGGTCAAGACCCTACTTGATACATTTTATCAGACCACATGAAATGATTTCTTTCTTTTTTATCTGAATCTGACTGTGCCCCTGAGGTATGTGACCAGCGAGATCGGAGTAGGGAAGATTGGAAGCTGTGTCACTTTGGCCAAAATGCCTGGAACCCTAAAACTCCCAATCAATGGTCTATTGAGCCTTTCCCATGCAAGAACCCCAAATAGCTCTTAGGTGAGAAGCAGGCATATTTTTCCACTGGCTCCTTCTCAAGCTAATTGGTCTGCTTTTCCCAAATGAGTGTTGCACTGGGATTCAGAATTCTGCCAGGAACAGGCCTAATGGAGTTTTAATGTGTGAGGAAGAAGTGAATCTTCATTTGCATTCTCAGTCCAATGTCCTTTAGTCTTCAAATATTTATCGAGTGGTTATTCGGTACTGGGTATGAAAACACAGATCCAGACCCAGGGCATCTTGGGAAAGCTATAGTTTAGAGTAGTCTCTGACAATTTAGAAATGTTAGCCCATGACCCTCCATGTACCACAGGAGTCATCCACCACCAGTTTCCTCCCTCACAGTCAGACAGTCTTGGCTCTTACAAAGGTCCTGCCTACCTGAATAGTGAATCAGATGTGGTTCTTAGATCCAAGGCAGAGTAGTCTTGTGGGAAGGACTTGAGCTGTGGGATTGCAACTATGTACTGTGTTTGTAGGGCATGGTCACAAGTTCTGTCATCAGCTCCCAAACCAACTGGAGTCACTGCAAGTGTCAATGTCTGAGATTTTTCTTTTTTTAACTTTTTTTTTGATGTGTATGTGAATGAATGTTATGCCTGCATATATGTAAATGTACCCATGTCATGCACTGCCT
>NW_008466905.1:0-908 GCF_000622305.1 Nannospalax galili
TACACAATTTTCTTTATCCATTCATATGTTGATAGGCCCCTGGGCTAAATCCACATCTTGGCTGCAGGGAATAGTGCCAGAATAAATGTGAATGTGCTGGTGTCCCTTGTGTGTGCATTTGGATTCCTTCAGGTGTATACCCGGAAGCAGCATAGCTGAAAGCTCACTTTTGTAACAAACCCTCTCTCAAACAGAATTAATCTGTCCAGAAGGGCCCTGTCCTTATGTTTCAACATTGTTGCAAATGAGGATTAAGTTTCCCACACATAAACTGTGGGAGACATACTCAAGCCGTAGCCGCAAGCTCAGACAGGCAGCAGAATGCTGCTCTGGCTTTGACGCTTGATGATTGACAGGAAAGAATGGGACTCTGATCAGTGTTTATCACCGGAGTAACAAGCAAGCAAGGCGAAGGGTACTCACTAAACCGCTGGTTCACAAAATGGGGTCCCTGGACCAGGATCATCAGTATCATAAGGGTCTCCTTAGAAGTGCAAGTTCCCAGGTTCCACCCTAGACTTCTTGAATTAGACACTCTGGAGGAGAGACCAGCAGTATGGATTTAATGGTTTCTATTTTTGATCTTGACAGTTGTTAAAATTTGAGAAGTGAGGCTGGCATTCTTTGTTTTAGGTTGAAGATACCCAGGGCTGTGTAGCTCATGTCATCAGGGGACAGGGCCATATTAACATTTGGTAGAGTCTGTTCCATACAGGGCAAATCTGGATCCTCTATGGTTATATATCTCTGAAGTTTATTTCTTACTGATCAGACAGTGCACTGTGAAAATGCCAATTATTAACTAAATTTTGGCTTCTTGTCTACCTGAGAAATGGCATCCCAGTTACTACTTAACACTGATTTCTTTTTTTATAAATATTTTATTTATTTATTTATTTTTATTTTAT
>NW_008466906.1:0-909 GCF_000622305.1 Nannospalax galili
ACACACACACACAAAACAACACAACACACACCTACACCACACACAAAACAGCACACATATAAAACACACAATACAACATAACATACACCACTCACAATATGCACATGCAGCACACACATAAATGCACGAGAGGCAACAGAAAGATCTCTCAATATCTGTTACTGAGATAATTTGAGAAAAAAAGTGATGCTGAGTCATGTAATCAAAATATAAAATAAGCAGTCCGTACTAACAGCAACATTGATTAAATAAACAAAGAAGAAATTAAAATAGCTTATTCAGACCTCTCATAGTGTTCCATCATGGAAATGGAGCCTAACTCCCCACTCTTTACATGTATGATGCTCAGAGTATCTTCTTCCCAAACAGTGAAGTAAAAAATGGAAAGAAAATACAGCCTTACAGAAGAGAACCCTAGGAGCTACTCCCCATGATGAAAGAAAACGTCTATAGTCATAACTCATGGTGTTACAATGTTTGCTTACTACAGTGTAGTAAGAATCACACTTTAATTCTCTCCTTTCCAAGAACACATTGCTCAGTTTAGTTATAAGGAAAATATGAGTCATATCCCCACTGAGGGATATGCTACCAAAAAGCAGACCAGTGCTATTCAAAATTGTCAAGGACATTAAACCCAAGGAAAGTCTGAGAAACAAGAGGCACTAAGGAGACATAAAAAGTAATGAGATATCACAGCACAGGAAAAACGACTTCAGGTAAAAAGAAAAATGGAACTCGGCCAGCCATGGCAGTGCACACCTTCAATCTCAGCACTCGGGAAGGGGAAGCAGGAGAATCTCTGTGAGATCAAAGCCAGCCGGGTCTAGTCTACCTACTGAGTGCCAGGCAATCTGCAGTTATAGGAAGACCTTGCTTCTAAAAAGAACAAAAGAAGAAAAGAAAAGA
>NW_008466907.1:0-908 GCF_000622305.1 Nannospalax galili
CACATAGAGATCCACTTGCCACTGATTCACAAGTGCTGGAATAAAGTCATGAGTCACTATGCCCAGTAAGGCTATGTATCTTTATATCAGACAGGGAATCCATGACTGATATATTGAGAAATCTAATTTTCTTAATGGCAATGATCAAATATAAAGAAACACATATTTCAAAAATTTTATATAATATATTAGTATGAGCAACAACACTTTGATAAACATTATTAAAGCTATCATGGGTTAAATCTTCCTCCAAATTTCATTAAATAAAGCCAAGTCCTCAGCACCTTCTGTTACAGGACATAACAGAGGACCCGGGTTTAGCAGAAGAGAATAATGCCTTCAAAGAAACAGGATGAATGCACGGAGAAGACCATGTGGGGAGACAGCGTGCGGGCTGCAGCTACAAGTCAAAGAAAGATGAGTGAAGAAAAACAGCAAGCAAGACAGAATACCTTAGTCTTTGACCTCCAGGCAACCTGAGAAAATAAACCTAAAAGTTAAGTCACAAAGTCTGTGATATTGTATTATTGTATCCCTACCAAAGCAAAATGTACTATACAAATATTTCTAGGTATTTATAATTGCTAAAATATATGTTTATAATGAACACAGCTTATAATTAATTAAATATACTGAATGAGTAAATATACCTGAAAGTATTATAACCTAATTTGCATATAAGCCAATTATTTAATTTAAAATATACAAGATTTTACTTATTGTTTAGTATATATTAATTGTTAAAAGCACTGTTTCATTATGACATTTGCACAGTGTACGTTGATGACATCACACTTTCTGTTGCCTTTATGTCTTCTTTCTGACCTTCCTCTTTTCTACTTTTGCTGTTTTTTTAATTTTGTCTTTTTGAGACAGGGTCTCCCTGTAGTCCCAGCTGACCTGAACAC
>NW_008466908.1:0-909 GCF_000622305.1 Nannospalax galili
CCCCCCCTCTTCCTTCCCCCCCCCCTCCCCCGCCAACCACATGTGTCTGAAAATTCCCTAAGGCTTATGGAGAGCCTAGAAAAAAATTTTACAAGCTTTGGAAACAGAAAGGGAACCCAGGGAGGGGGTGTGGCCATGTCTTTGCAAAAGCAACAGCCTCTAGGGACACTAAAAAGACTAAGGAGTTACTGGCAAATTCAGTCTCTACCCCAGAACTTGAAAGAGGGAAAATGGGAGAGTTTTAACTTACATACAGTTAAGGGATCAGGAGTCAATGGACCCAGAGAAAAAGACAAATAGTAATGAGAAAGTAAAGTAGCTAAAGCTGCCCTTCAGATTCAGCTTTTATTACAAAAAGAGAAAAAAAGTTAACAATACCATATCTAGGAGAAAATACTCCACACTGGAGCTGTTAGGACTAGGAAAGGCTTTCAAACAAGCATTTAAAGAGTCCCTCACCACATGGCTCCTGAGGGTATGGAACATAATGCCAGTTTAAGTCCTTCAGAAGCATCTCAGCTGAATTATATAATCACCCATCCGTCCTTGAGACATAGGCCATTTAACTTAGGCCAGTATAGGAGAGAGGAGCCCCTAATGGAATGGTTCATGCAAAGTATTAAAGATAGATACATGGTCACCACCAATGGAGACTCCCATGATTAGCAGGGGCCGGAGGACTATTAAAGAGGGCCAGGCGTTACTGAGCAAATTAGGTATGAGAAAAACAATATATAATGCCCAGTTCACTGGGCCAGATAAGACTGTGCTCATCAGAGATATAAAAGAAAACTCAATTCAACTGGGACCTTGAGAATGATGTAGAATTTTCATGGTTTTGCTAAGTTCTTTAATGGAACAGGATCTTTGTAAAGTGAGGGAGGCTTTGGCAGATCTAAGTGACTCAAA
>NW_008466909.1:0-908 GCF_000622305.1 Nannospalax galili
GGGGGGCCTGCTGGGACTTGTGGGGACCCTTCTGCCGCTGCTCTGCCTGGCCAGCCCCCTGTTCCTTTCCCTGAAAGCCCTGGTTGGAGGCACCTTGAGCGCCCAGGCGGTCAGACTGGCTTCTGCGTCTTGGGGCTGGTTGCTGGCCAGCTATGGAGCTGCGGTACTGGGCTGGGCCGTGTGGGCTGTGCTGAGTACTCCAGGAGACCAGGAGAGGGAACCGGGCGAGGAGAACAGCAAAGCCCTTATGTGGAGGTTGATGAAGCTCTCCAGGCCCGACTTGTCTTTCCTCATGGCCGCCTTCCTCTTCCTTGTGTTGGCGGTGTTGGGTGAGTGAGAGGCTGTCGTGAGGTGGAGGCGGGAGCAGGGCCTTGGCTGGGCACACTCACCTCTTTTCTGCCTCTTTCAGGGGAGACTTTAATCCCTCACTATTCTGGTCGTGTGATTGACATCCTGGGAGGTCATTTTGACCCGGATGCTTTTACCAGTGCCATCATTTTCATGTGCCTGTTCTCTGTTGGGAGGTGAGTAGGTGATGGGCAACCGGGTCCCACGTCTGGTTAGGGGTTCTCGCTCCTCACTGTTTTACTCAAACCACAAACGTTCAGTGTTTGGTTTGCATCCATCCTTTAATCTCTTCTTTTATCCACATTTATCCACGTGTCAAATGGAGTGTTTTTCGGTGTCTCTCACAGCATTCCCGCTCTCCTTTTGGCCTGCTCCCTCCCACCCCTCAGGAATCTCCCAGCATGGGCTGGACCAGTAAAGCTCTGGTTTGGAGGCTGATCACCTCTCTTTCCTGCATTTTAAGTCTCCTGTTTTCCCGTCTTTTTAATACATAGGCAGGAGTCTGTTGTCTCAAACAAACAAATAATAAAGTGTTTGGCAGTGCTAAGACTAGGTGAGAC
>NW_008466910.1:0-909 GCF_000622305.1 Nannospalax galili
TGTCACTAAATGTATTCACTGTGTGTGGTGGTGGTGGTGATGGGGTGCATGTGATGGCCTGGTTGTCAACTTGACACACCTAGGAAGAGAGAACCTCATCTGAACCATGGCCTCCTCAGATGGGCCTGTGGTCATGTCTTGGAGCTGCATTTTCTTGACTGCAAATTGATGTAGGAGGTCCCAGCACACTGTGGGCAGCAGCATCCCTGGGCAGGTATAAAAAAATAGTCGAATGTGAGCCTGGGAGCCAGCCAGCAAGCAGTGCTCTGTGTTCCTGCTTTAAGTCCTGCCCTGACTTCCCTCAATGCCAGACTGTAACCTGTAAGATGAAATAAACCTTTTCCTCCAAGTTGATAAGAAATTTTCTATCACAGTAACAGGAAACCAAACTAGAACACACGTGCTCCCACACCAGGGTGCACCTGTGGAGGTCAGAGGACAACCTATAGGAAGCTGATCTCTCCTTCCATCATGTGGGACCCAGGGATGGAACTGAGGTTGTCAGACAGCAAGTGCCTTTACATGGCTGAGCTACTCAAGGGGCCAAAAATTCTTAGCTAAAGTACGACAGTACTAACTCAAAAGCATCAAACACAAGGTAACCAAGGGCTTTGTCCTCAAGTAGGGAGCACAACGGTATTTGTATATCACTGTGAAGAAAGAGTCATTATTTTTTTCACCTATAAGAGGTTTGGTAACTAGTCCCAACAGGAAAACCTATACTCAACTCCAGCTGGGATGGTTCGAGAGCTCCTATTTCATCAGTTGGCACCCACCCAAACTGCATGATTTCAGAAACATAACCTATATCGGTCTGAACATGTGTAGAGGAAAAACAGAAACATCTGTATTTGCACAACTTTTAACCAGTTTTGTGGGTTGTTTTCTTTTCATCTTAAAAAAAAAAAA
>NW_008466911.1:0-909 GCF_000622305.1 Nannospalax galili
ATATGATATGGACACAAGTAGAAGCAAACTTTCTAGGTCAACAAGTGAACTAATGGGACAGTGGAAGATGAAAGGAAAGGGGAGACTGTGTGGGGGACACAGTTGGCATATACAACATACTTCTATAAAAATTTGCTTATGAATCTCTGTACATTTTTGGATTAATATATGCCATTTGAATCTGCTATATTTTGTGACTTGGAATATGGGGTCTGTCAAGTGGTGCATATGAATTGAAGAAAATGTATATTTTGCTTTTTTATTTATGATAATTCCATAAATGTTAATATGTCACAGTGGGTGGTGATTAATTTCAATCATATTCTTCATTTTCTCCCAGCTGACTCTGTGTCAATGAACTTAAAAATTTGGAGTTTCCGACTGGTTATTTCATGTTATACTCCTATAAATTCTCTGTTACTAGGAAGTGTAATGTCATACATTATTTCTTTAGACCTCTTTATAATATGATTTTAATATATGCTGTTGTTTAAGTATCTGCTAGGAATTCTTCCCAGGAAATTTCTGAAAAAAATCACCTTTGTTTGCATTGTCTCTGTATGCATATTTTCCGTTCACATCCTCCAAGTTTTTTCAGTATTCTTTAGAATACTGTAGAAGAATAATTAAATACTCAGCACAATATAATCAGGACAATGTAATCAATCATAAATCATTAATGTATTATGTTGTTTGGGGACTGATGACAGGGAAAATTTCTATCCTCATACAATGTAGCCAAAATGTTCTCATATATGTTCTTCCTAGTAAAGTAAGTACATTATCATGGCTAAAATGCTAGTCACTTAGTGATAAATGAAACCTTTCAGGAATAACAGTCATATCTCATAGACGAACAATGGCCTAGGCACTTGGAATTCAGGCTTCAGTGTGTGAGTCATGCAGGCC
>NW_008466912.1:0-909 GCF_000622305.1 Nannospalax galili
TAAGTGTAGTCTGATAGACAAGTGATTATGGGACACAGTAGCTTTCGCTTACCTGCAGTGGTGGGAGGCATCCGGCCCAGGTGTCTCCCCTCTTCTGGGACCTCATTCTCAATTTCACGATGTAACCATCATCCTGGAGTCTGTGTTCCTGAGACTTCATTGTTGCTTTGTTTGCAGTTTTATTGTTACGTAGACAAGTCAGTTTACATTATTATCCACTGATTTTGTGCTTGCCAGTGTGCTTCCTCCCAGAAATGTTCTTGACCCAAAGACTGCTTTGTTGTCATCATGGGCACACCGTGTACAGAGCATGGGAGCTTGAGGCCCGACCACACAGCTGCAGATGAGGAAGAGCTCACACATAGCCTTTGTGTTCTGCTCCTGTCTAAGCAGGTGTCTGGTTGACTGTATCCAGGGCTGTCTCATGTCATTCTGCTCTTTGTGTTTGACTTTTGACAGTCAGGGTGCCAGTGCTGTTTGTGTTCACAAGTATAGGAAGGGGTGCCTGGTGGAGAGGGTGCTTTGTTCATGTACAGGAAGGGGTGCCGGGTGGGGAGAGTGCTTTGTTCACGCCTGGGTCACAGCACTGCTGGCCACAAATTCAATGCTAGTTAGTCAGCGGTGCACATTAAATGAGGTATCTTAAAACAGACACACAAAAGAAGCTTGAGTTGATAGGTTGGATGAGCATATTGTGGTCATAGGCTGGCAAGCCACTGACCGTGTTAGGAGTAGTCCCTACATCAGTCTTTGCAGTGACCTTAGAGGACAGAACTACCAAAGAATTAAAGGGATCAACGTCTGCATGGCACAGATTTGCCTCTCTTTGAACTTGATGAAAATAGAATTATGAGGTGCGTATTCCTTCCCTCTTCAGCCTCCTTTTCTTTTCAGTTTTTTTGTTTTTGA
>NW_008466913.1:0-909 GCF_000622305.1 Nannospalax galili
AGCCAGGGCTCCATCTTTGGCTGGCTCGGCTGTGCTCGCTTCCCACAAAAAACAAAAACAAAAAACAAAAAATCCCACCTTGATCCTCCAGTTCTTTTACCCTGTGACTGACAGGCCCCGACCTGGAACTTCTGGGAACAGCAGTAGTATATCTGCCCACACGGTGATTGGAGGCCTCTGTGAATATAGACAACCAGAGAAGCAAGCTGCATCCTTTCTGGGCTGCCCCTGACAGAATATCAGAGATCATACACACTTCATCATCTGCACTGCTCCAAACCGTAGGCCTGGTTTCACCGTGGCTTTTGCTTGAAAGATAGCTGACAAACTGGTTCTTGAACCCAGCCACCTGTTATGGTGAAGCATATAAAAATGCTGAGACTGTCTCAATCATGATCTGCTGAACATAACTCCAAGTTTGAGTTCAAGTTTTAATTTTAAGCTATATGATCCATTTAAGGTCCTGAACCAACCCCTGGTCTCCCTGTGGCATTTCTGATGGGTGATACCTTGAATTGAAACATTTGCTCTGTTCTTAAAGTTTTTGGTTACTACCTGATTTTTACTACATACCTAAGGAGCACAGACATATTAAATCACAGATTCAGGGATTGATTGGCTAGTCCATCACAAAGTATAGAAGTGAATTCCGCTTTTGGGAGGGGAGATAGGTACTTGCTATATAGCAACTCACTGTGTAACTCTAGCAGGCCTGTTGTTCATCATGAAGCCCAGGCTTTTTTTAAACTGCTAGTGATTCGTGTGATTCAGAGTCAAAGTCTTGGGGTAAATGTTTTATGCCATAACTGCCTTTTGGGTTCAAGAGGACTTTAAATCAAATTGGGTAGTTTTGTTATTCACTTCTATACATCGGCCACACTGGAATCTACAAAGGCAGAAAAAAAAAAA
>NW_008466914.1:0-909 GCF_000622305.1 Nannospalax galili
TACAAGGATTATAGGTAAGCACCACCATACAGGCTTTATGTGATGCTGGGGGACTAAACATAGGAATCCATGGATGCTAGGCACTCATACTAACTGACCTACATTCCACGTGCATTTCAGGAATTCTGACTTGGCGTAATTACTTTCAGTTGCTGTGATTAAAATATTGACCAAAACCAATTCAGGGAGAAAAGTGTTTATTTGGCTTATATTACAGTCTGTCATCAAGGGAAGCCAAGACGGGAAATTAGGGCAAGAACCTGGAGTCCAGACCATAGAGGAATGCTGCTTACTGGCTTGTGCCCCTAGGTCCTCTCACATCAATCAACAAACAAGAAAATGCCCTACAGGCATGACCACAAGACATTCCAATGGAGGCAATTCCCCAATTGAGGTTCCCTCAACCCAGATGTGTCAAGTTGATAACTAAAGCTATCCAGAACATTACTAAAGAATATTTACATACAAAATTATTTTAAAAAAATGAATCAGAGACCTGGTGAGATGACTCAGATAAAAAAAAAAAAAGCCTTATAGTGTTAGTGCAGTACCTAGGAGGAACGTGGTAGACTCTCACTAGTTGTCCTCTGAACCTCCTTTTGAGGATGTGCACACAAAAAGTAAAATAGAATAAAACTCTTACATGCAAATTAATATTTAAAGGCTGACTATAACTGTGTTATAAATGTAAGAATGGAACAGAAAGCCTAGCAATGTTTTATAATGTTGCATTAAAAATTATAAACTGAAGGCATGAATGATGGCTCAGTGGGTAAGGTGCCTGCAAATCAACTTGCATATTTGAGCTTGATCACTGGGACCCACATGGTGGAAGGACAGAAGGGAATATAGAAAGTTATCCTTAGATCTCTACTTGCATGCTGTGGTGTGCAAACACACACACACACA
>NW_008466915.1:0-909 GCF_000622305.1 Nannospalax galili
TTTTTTTTTTTTTAATTTGCATGCATTAAGGTTCTTCTCTGTGTCTAAAACTGCATTTCAGTTTCCAGTGTTCACCACCCCAGCATCATTCATAATAGGTACTCTGAACTTTAATTATTTTCCCTCTTCAAATTTCTGATGGTCACCTTTTATTGTCTGCAATATGGCCTCTACAGTTTTGCCATTTCCAGAATGTCATAAAAATAGAATCACTTGGCATGCGGCCTTTTCAGATTTGTGTCCACGGCTTAGGATGCACACTAAAAAGTCACAGTTTTTTCTGTGACTTGGTAGTTCAGGCTTTTTACCACTGATTAGTATGATTGTGTTTGAACCACAGCTTGTTTGTATATTCATCTATCCAAGGATATCTTTGTTATGTCCAGTTTGGGGGCATTTATAAATAAAACTGCCATAAATATTTGAGTACATGCTTTTGTGTGGGCAGAAATTTTCAACATCAATTAGGCAAACACCTAAGAGTGTGAGAAGTCTCAGATGTGGGGTTCAGGGGACTTTGAGATGGATTGTTGAAGATAAGGAATTCATTAAAAAAGTTGTTAATGCCAAGCACAGACAGGTACACATAGCATGGCGGGGGCTGGGAGGAGAATTCAGGTCCCAACAACGGAGACAGCATGGCACAGCCTCTGAGGAGAGGAATTGGGACCCATGTGGCACAAGTAGGGGTCTCTTCTTAGAGCTTTCTGAGGATGGAGGTGATTTCACAACAGAAGCCTGTAGCCAGGCCCCCTAGTTTCCAGGCAGTAGACGGGGGAGGTGTGTGGATGTTCTAGTTTGCCTTTAATTGTTGTGTCATATCACTTTGACCAATACCAACTTGGGGAGGAAAGGCTTTATTTGGCTTATATTTCCTGGGATACAGTTCATCACTGAAGGAGCCCAAGG
>NW_008466916.1:0-909 GCF_000622305.1 Nannospalax galili
GCAAGCAGGATCCTTCATTTGCATAAATGACAGTAGTCATTGTTGTAAACATCTTTGCCATACTCCCTTTCTGGCTATATAACCACACTTTGGGAGCCTCCTGGCCCTCCTATGATGTCTCCTTAGTGTCACAACACTAAGCTCAATAAAGGCTTCTCATGAATGGTTGTTCTTTGCTTACTTTTGACCTGTATCATTGGCAGAACAGGCAAGCTGGTAACATGTGGGAATAAATTAAGTCTAGCAGCAGAGATACTAGAAGCTGCCACGGTGGCAGCAGCAATAAAAAGCCAGCTGAAGAGTTCTATTATGGCCAGGGCAGAAATAGTGGAGAGCAGCGGTGACAGAGATACAGAGGGTTATGAAGAGCTTAAGATCAGAAACTGGACCTGAGTCACTGAAAGAGTTCCAATGAGTGATCAAAGGGCCAAATATCTAAAACACACCAGTCCTCAGAGGTCTAATGCTAGCTTCTGTCAAGGGCTGGGAATCCCCACACTCTAGGCTCAGGTGACCCAGCACCTGTGGTGCTAGAAGGAGCCAAGGTAGCTGTTTGCTACTGACCAGTGCCACTACTGGGTGCTACTAGAAGCCAAGGATTATAAAAGCTGCCAAGTACCAGGGCCTTTGCTGATTAAAGCCCAGAGCAATGAGCCTTGAACCTGAGTGCCTAGAGCTATAAACCTCTAACTTCTTTTAAATATTTTATTTTTATTTTATATGTCTGTGTATTGCCTGCATGTACATAAGTGCACCCATGCCATGCAGTGCCCTCAGAGGTCAGAAGAGGGCATTGAATCCCCTGGAGCTGAAGTTATAGGTGGTTGTTAGCTACTATGTGGTGCTAGGGATAAAACTCAGGTCCTCTGCAAGAACAGCTAATGCTCTTAACCACTGAGCCATCTCTCC
>NW_008466917.1:0-904 GCF_000622305.1 Nannospalax galili
TTTAATCCAAGCACTCAGGAGGCAGATGAATCTCTGTGAGATCAAGTCCAGCCTGATCTACATATTGAGTTCCAGGCCAGCCGGGGCTACAGGGAGGTCCTGTCTCAAAACAAACAAACAAAAAACCCAAAACAAAACAAAAAGAAAATGCTTCACACACATGCCCACAGGCCAATCTGACCTTGAAAATTCTTTAATTTAGGTTTCTTCCTCTCAGGTGACTCTAGTTTGTGTCAAGCTGACAAAACTTAACCAGCACAAGTGATTCCTTGTCAACTCGACACACAGACATATCACTATAAGTCATACCCTTTTCATTTCTTGTCCCTCAAGTCTCATGTTAACATCATAAACACAAGGCCCCAAAGATAATATAAACTTTGTATTAGCTACTTTTCTCAGTGCTGTGATAAAAATATCTGAAAGAAGCAACTTAGGAGAGGAAGGACTTATTCTGGTTCAGTTTCAGTGGACATGGGCCATCACGATGGGGAAGGTATGGGGGCAGCAGGCTGCTCAGGCTGGGGCAGTGGGAGCTTGAGGCTGCTTGTTCAGATCTCAGCTATGCTATATTTTTCCATCTGAGTCCCCAGCCTATGGGATAATGCCACTCACATTCAGCATAGGTCTTCCCCTCAATTAATCATCTCTGAAATACCCTCACAGACACACCTGGAAGTGTGCCTCAATCCTAGGTGACTCTAAATAAAGTTGACAGCAAACATTAACCATCATAAATACCCATGTGGTGGTATTTGTTTTTTGCATTGTTCTCCAAAACATATCCAGAATGTCCTTTTAGGTATTCAAGTTTTGTCAAAATGGAAATCATCTTATTTGGGTTTTTTTATATAATGTGTGTGTGTGTTTGTGTGTGTGTGTGTGTGTGTGTGTGTGTGTGTGT
>NW_008466918.1:0-909 GCF_000622305.1 Nannospalax galili
TAGGCTAGCTGTCCAGAGAGTTCCCAGGATCTGCCACTTACACACTCTTCAATGCTGGAATTACAAGTGTGTGCTGCTGTGCCTGGCTTGTTTTTTTTTCTCTCTTTTTCTTTTTGGGTTTTTTAAGACAAGGTTTCACTATGTAGCCCTGACTGTCTTGGAACTCAATACATAGACCAGGCAGGCCTCAAACTCACAGAGGTCCACCTGCTTCTGCCTCCCAGGTACCGGGATAAAAGGCGTGTGCCTCCACATTCACTTTTCTTCTTCTATTTTAAAAAAGTGGATTTGGGGCATTGAACTCAGGTCTTCTTGCTTGCTCAGCAAGCACTTTACTGACCCAAGTATCCCCCCAGTTTAGAGGTATAGGCTTGTAATCCCAGTACTCAGGATGAGGTGGGATGCAGAGACAAGTGGATCCCTGGAGCCCTCTGGCTAGCAAGTCTAGCTGAATGCTGCAGGTTCAATGAGAAACCCTATCTCAAAAGATAAGATGGAGAGTGACTGAGGAAGATAACCTGATGTGGACCTCTGATCTCCACGTGCATGTCTGTGCACCTGCACGTACATGTGCACACCTACACTCAAAATGTTCAAACTGTGAAAAGTAATGAACATAGTATCTCACATTTCATCTGGAGTGTATTGTGTATTTTGTCAATCCATAATATATACGTGTATAACACTGTACCCATAAATACAGTTCTTGATCAAGTACCAGGAATCCAGGAATCCTGGGTCAGGAAGTGCTGCAATTTAAAAACATCATTGGTGTGGTTTCTTGTCCTTTCAGCCACTAGTCTTGTCACACATGTTGTCCTCAGAGCTTTTGTTGAGAAGCAGCCTAAGCTGATTTGATTTTTTTTTAATGTTTTATTTATTATTTTTATTTTATGTGTATGAGTGTAT
>NW_008466919.1:0-898 GCF_000622305.1 Nannospalax galili
ACACACACACACACACACACACACACACACAATGTGCACATGGTACATGCACTCAAGAGAGAGAGATCGATTTTGTATTTTGAGAAAAGCAAACCAAGTTTAGAAAAACATAGAGAAACTGGTATAAAAAAGTAAAATCAGGTAACTTTTCAATTCCTTCCATTTATATTTCTAATTTTCTGCAATCATGAGTTTTGACATCTTAAAAACCTTTCGAGCTGAGTCCAGATGATTCTTAGATCTGGCAAGGGCTCAACCTGGAGCACGCCTTTGACATGAGCATGCAATCAGCCAGCTTACAGAGCCAGACCTCCTCTCACTGGCACGTTCACTGTAGGAAGCAGTAATATTCCTTTGCCTTAATCATCCCTGGGCAGGTGTCAGGCAGCTAGTGAAATGCCCTTTGGTGCAAAGCTTGTTGAAATTTTTCTAGATAGCCAATCCAGATGGTTTACTTTACCCTGCCTCACTGCTTCTGCGTTCTGCCTCCCAACCACCCTAAGGCTCCCTTTATAGCTCTGCATGGTGACCCAAGCCTCTGTCTTTAGGACTGTAAGGAATAAACTTGTACTTTCTACTTGAGACTATGCTTTACAATCTCCTAAAAGAACACAGAATACCTTAAAGTATCAGTTACTATGAACTGTAAAGTACCTACCTATATATAAGGATTTTGTGTTGTATTTTTCCCTGTTTAAAGGGACAGATAAAGTCCCAAGTTCACAGCATGCTAATTTGTGGTTTCCTTGCATGGTAGGGATAGAATACAGGGAGAGAAGGTAGGACCTGAGGCAGAAGTACATGATTCTGTAGGGATGAGGAGAAGAAGGAAGATAAAGGTGGAGGAGCATTGGACAGAGAAGGGAGTGGGAGAGAGTGAGAATAGAAATTTGAGGGG
>NW_008466920.1:0-909 GCF_000622305.1 Nannospalax galili
TGCATGGACATATTTATCAACTTTGAGTACATTATTCCATTTAATTCCCACGGAAGTCTTCTGAATCAAGAAAAATCCCCCACTTCCAACTGGGGTAACTTTGGCACAAAAATTTCTGGTGTATTTTTGGTCACAAAGCAGAAAATGTTGGGTATCATTACACAGTTAATCTGGTTGAAGAACAAGTTTCCTTACATAATATGCACCTTGCCTTTTTCCATCATCATTATTCATCAATATCATCACCATCATCATCACCCTCATAATTATATCACCTCCAACACCAGATTTAATACTTTAGAAGAATCTCATCCCTGATGAAAAAACAAAACAACAAACATTCAGATATTAGTTTTTCTTATTTTCATTGTCATTTTGTAATAAGTTAACAAAAACTTCACAAACATAATGTAGAATATTCCACATGGAATTTAGCATATTCAGAGTGAAACTGTTGTAGACTCATAGTTTGTAGAGTAATATACTGTTAGTCACCTTTCTCTGGAGCAATTTTTCTGTTTTGATCAATAATCAAATCATTTTCAGGGTGGACTTGTATGTACAAGGGAAATGTTTGGACATACAATTTTTAAAATGACTTCCAAAGAGCATAGATTCAATGACTTACAAATTGTGCCAATTTTCTTTCACAGGCTAATGACAAGGTATTCAACACTAAGTTCCTTTCTAATCCTTAAACCTATAAGAACCTTGAGAATTCTGAAAATTATTCCTTTAAACCAAGGTAAGAAATATCATTGGATTAGATTTCCAAGCCGTGTTTTATGTGTTTTCATACGTTCATTTGAACTTTCTTGTTATGACTCAAAGAAGATATTAAATTGAATAAGATTTGCACTTTGAAGATAAGGTGTCATCTGAACCTTATGTGTTTATTACCAGGAAAAA
>NW_008466921.1:0-909 GCF_000622305.1 Nannospalax galili
CTGCCATATGGGTGCTGGGAACTGAACCCAGGTCCTCTGCAAGAGCAGCCACTGCCCTTAACTGCTGAGTCATCTCTCTAGTCCAGTAAAAGAATCTTTTTAAAAGCCTTGGGTTGGAATTTTCCCTTACCATTGATATGTCCAGCTGTGTGACTGAGTGAAAGCTACCTCACCTTCCTAGGCCTTAGCTTCTTGACTGAGTTGGTGTGATAAACATTGCATTAGGAGAATTAATGAAATAAGATTAAAAATATAGGCCAAAACTGCCAATAGTAAGTCCTGAGCTAACCCAGTGTTGATTCTCATGCCATAGGGTTACAATGTACAGAATTATTTCTGAGTTTTCACACAATAGGGTTCTGTTTCCTGTCTCCACATACTGGGAACTATTTTAAAATTTCTATGGAAGGGTTGATGCCATGCTGTGATGTTAAATATTCTTTTTACTCTGCCACAGACCTTGTCCAAGCTGCCTCTGAATAAGTTTCTAGATCCCTGGACCATTGCTCACACAGCTTCTCTGATTTCTGAGAGAAGGATACAAGTGCCTGAGCCAGAACAGACCTGCCCAATACCCAGTGGTGCTTCTGAATGAGGAGTTAGAGCACCCTTCCTGTGAAGAGCTGACTCCTAAAGCACATGGTTGTGACATCTAAGCATTATATACTAATTGCCTTCATCCAGGGTGTTAATATAGAGAGCCAGAGGATGAGTGACTTATTAACAACTGGGAGTTATTTTCCCAGGGAGAAGCTTGCGGAAGAGGGCAGCAAGCTCAGGCTCTGGTGAGGTCCCTCTTCTATGTGGCAGAAGTGAGCTTCTTTCTGAGTCCTCACATGACAAGGAGCTCAAGGGAGCTCCCTGGGTTCTCTTACAAGGGGATTAATCCCACTCCTGAAGGACATACAC
>NW_008466922.1:0-909 GCF_000622305.1 Nannospalax galili
GAAGAGACTTCTACTTCACATAACAGAGGCCCCCAACACTAACAACTGTCTTGCTAACTTGTAGGCCAATGGTTTTTATATTGGTTTCCTTAAATACCTGCATCAGAATCACCAGAGATATTTGCATCTTCAGCTAATTTTCCAGGTAATCCCTCTGTGATATGTAACATATCAGACACGTTGAGTATGTACGTACAATCTAAAAGGAATAAAAATCCATAGCACATAGGTTTCTGATTTTTATGCTACAAGCAAAGTACAAGGCTTTTAAAGAGAAAGAGTCAGTGTTTGAGTTTTATTTTTCTCAGGTGTGCTGTTCATTTTTATTTGTTTTATGCTAGAAAGACACATGGGCTACATTTTCCAAAAATCAAAATTACTTAAAGTTAAATAAAAAATTTGATTCTTAGCTCTTAATTTTTCACTTCAGTGAGCTTATCTTATTATAGTATATATAACAGTAGATGAAACTCTAATAGCTAGTTCAATATGATATTAATTTTGGTTGCTGGAAGTAAGGGATAGGAAAGACCTTGTGAACTGGATCTGCTGGTTTGAGGCTATTATTTTTTGCTTAATTTAACTTACTAAGTTGGAGAAGTTTCAAAACCTGCTTATTCTCTTTGCTACATAGTAGCTCTTTTATCCTGAGACAGAATAACCAACGAATTTATCATTCAATAATCTACTGTAAGAGCCTTAAAAGAAAAGTTTAAATAATGGAAATCAAATTTTCATCTTTGAAAGCTGCTTAATATTAGAAATTACTTAGTTCCATACATTATGAATATATATTACATATATTCTTATATATAGTTGATATTCTATTCATAAAATTCATACTCAGGTACTAAAGGGTTTTGATTTTATGTGTGTATGTAAAATGTATTTTTGTATTTCATCTTTAAA
>NW_008466923.1:0-909 GCF_000622305.1 Nannospalax galili
TTTTTTTTTCCTTTACTACCTAAAGAGAGCATTCCCCTGCCTCAGAATATTTTATTCATTTTATCTTAATTCTCATCTCCAAAGGGCTGACCATCATTCACTTGTTAGATCATGTCATCCCCTTTTGCAGCTCAGAGCTTATGTGAGTGCTGTTATTTCTTCTGTGTGAAGCCTCTGGCCCAACACACCCTACATCCACTTGCACTTGTCACTCCCTACATCCACATACTCTCCTTTTTGCTCTCCGCACATTCTTCTCATCTCTCCTTAATGTTGTCATCTCAAGAAACATGCCTTAATTACTTATCTACTGGACCCACTACAGATTCCCAAGGTAGTATATATTTAATATTAATGCACATTTTCTTCTTGATATAAATTTCAGTTTCACCTTCCCTGAAACATCTTGTTATCTGATGAAGAAAATATTGGCTACTTTTCCATGGTTCTCTCAATCCTGCCTCAGAGTAGGCCAGCAAAAATAGTTTTGGGGTGAGGGCTTGAAGTTGAGTAAACAAATGAGCAAGTGCATGATTTCTATGCATTTCTTCCAGTTTCATGAGTTGCTGTCTACTTCAAGCCATGCCAAGGTCTGCGCTCAACTTGGCAGCTTTAAGAAACATCTAAGCAATGAATGCTGGCAAGGATGTGGGGAAAGGGGAAAGCTCTTTCACTGTTGTGGGATTCCAAACTGGTATAGGCATTATGGAAATCAGTGTGAAGTATTCTCAAAAAACTAAATATAGATCTACCATATGACCCAGCTGTACCACACCTTGGCATATACCCAAAGGACTTGATATACTGCAAAGATACATGTTCAGCCGAGATTACTGCACCTCTTTTCACAATAGCTAGGAAATGGAAATAACCTAAATGTCCCTCAGCTGATGAATGGATAATGAAAAT
>NW_008466924.1:0-909 GCF_000622305.1 Nannospalax galili
AAAATATTGATCCTTTGTTGCAGCTGTAAGTGTATGATTTTGGTTTAAATAATGAGAAGGCATGTGTTTCATTCTGGCTGTTGTATAGTCTGAAGTATGAGTAAATACAATATGAATTATTATATAGTCTTTGAAATATGAGTCCTTTTATTTGAAAAAAATCTTTGTGGCAGCCTGTTCAGTCACCATCTAAGTGTATAGTAGTCACCTGCCATATGCTGCTAGCTCACGGCTGATTTTCTTCAAGTTCTAGATGAACGCTTGGATAAGAGAGTAGATGACATGCTTGCTGCTGGACTCTTAGAAGAGCTGAGAGACTTTCACAGACGCTATAATCAGAAGAATGTTTCTGAAAACAGGTGAGGATTTGGCTGCTATTCTGACTTCTCCATTCCTTGCCCGTAGACATAATACTGACTTTGGATCTATACACCAATCTTTGACTTTGGCCTTGGCAAGGCTTGTTAGAAGGAGGTTTAGTATATGTGTTGGAATTGTAATTTTATAATCTTTCCGACATTCCCTAGTGTTACTTTTCAAGGTAGTAACCTGGGAGCTGTGGGGAGGTAAGGGGAAACATTTTTAGAGTCAGTAACTGCTCAGGACCTCGATTTTCTCATCAATGAGATAATATCCAAGGCCCTGCTAGCTTTCAAAGGCTGTGGCTCATCTGCTGATGCTCTTCTGTTCCCAGCCAGGACTATCAACATGGTATCTTCCAGTCAATTGGCTTCAAGGAATTTCACGAGTACCTGATCACTGACGGAAAATGCACACCAGAGACTAGTAACCAGCTTCTAAAGAAAGGTGTGACTTCTCTGTCTAACCTGGTCTTGGACTTCCTTGGGTGATAGTCTGAGCAAGAGCGAAGGCTAGAAGAGTCCCAAATGGCCTTCAGCTGAGAGTTGA
>NW_008466925.1:0-902 GCF_000622305.1 Nannospalax galili
TCTCTCTCTCTCTCTCTCTCTCTCTCTCTCTCTCTCTCTCGTGTGTGTGATGTGTGCAGGTGCCCATGGAGGCTAGAATTGGGCATTGGATCCCCTGGAGTTGGAGTTAAAGGCAGGTGTGAACTGCACAATGTAGTCGTTGGAACCGAACTTGGGTCCTCTGAGCCATCTCTCCAGCCCCTGAATTTGAACAATGCTGAGTGTCCCTAACAACTGGACAGATACATTTATAGATAATTTAGGCCTATGTGGACATTTACTCTAGGAGAATTTGACCTTGATTCTAATACTGTCAGTGATCCTCTGTTTTCACAAAGTCTACTGTCTTCAAAGGATGTTATGTACAATCCTTACCTTAAGGCAGCACAAAGTATATAAATATTATCCCTTATGACGCTGTCACAATTATGTTATAAACTCCATCCACATTGATAAGAAGGCTATAAAGTATCTATCGTCATTGCAAATTAAAGCTCACTTATGGTAGGAAATGATAAAGGAAAAGAGAAGCCCCACAGGAAGTCTGCTTCACCTCTCCCACTGACCCAAGTCCAAGTCTCAACCTCAATGTAAACATAGTGGTATTATAAGAGTGGGATAGGGGTGTGATCTCCAGTGCCCACCAGCTATCAGCTGTGCGCCTATGGAGACTGATCCATTTGAAGCAAGTCTCTTCCCTGGGGATGGGAGGAGGGAGCCTAAGAAAGATGAGAGTTCTGCTCTCCATGTGGAAGCCCAGACCACCCCCAAGCTACACCTCAGGTTCTCAGGCCAAATGGAGACAGAGGCCAAGGTGGGGACAAACTGGGACTGAGGAAGTGGGACAAAAGAGAACTGGGCTGGATCAACATCACTGATAGAGGCACTTTTTCCCTGGCTTCCTGTAGGGAGCAAATGGAGCC
>NW_008466926.1:0-909 GCF_000622305.1 Nannospalax galili
CTGCAAGATCAGCCAGTGCTCTTAACTGCTGAGCCATCTCTCCAGCCCCAGAATATATTGTTTTTAATAGTGGAACTTCCACACACTTGTGTTTGATAATTTGGAAATGTGAGACCTTATGAACTTTAGGGTCCTGTGCAGGTTAGTTTTTGTCAATTTGACACAAACTAGAGTCAACCTAGGAAAAAGGAACATCAATTTCCTCCACTGGATTTTACTGTGGCTATGTCAACTAAGCGTATTCTTAACTGCTAACTGAGGGAGGAGGGCCCAGTCCACTGTGGGTGGGGCCATTCCTGGGCAAGTGGGCCTGGGCTTGTAAGAAAGGTAGCTGAGCAAGCCAAGGGGAAGCAAGCCAGTAAACAGTGTTCCTCCGTGGTTCCTGCTTCAGTTCCTGCTCCCACCTTGAGTTCTTGCCTTAGCTTCCTTTGATGATGGACTGTAACCTGTAAGCCAAATAGACCCTTTTCCCCTAAGTTGCTTTTGGTCGTGATGTTTATCACAACAACAGAAACCAAACTCGAACAGTCCCTTCTGGTCATTCTCACAACCTGTGCTGTCATGAACAATCTATTTTGAAGTCATTTTTAAAATACTCAACTACAGAGGCATGTGCCTAGGTGAATCATTGCAGATACGTATTTGTTAGTCACACATATACGCACCTATAATGTCAAGTTTTGGAGTAAGAAAATCACTTCTGGATACAATATATGCATGGAAAGCTCTGTGAGAGGGAAGGACGAGCACTGTTAGTACAGAAACTCTGAGCACAGGCCTAAGGAAATTCATATTCGTGTACTAACCCAGTTACCAAACGTACCTTGCAAATCTGGAGCTCTATTGGTTTGAAATGGGATTTCACATCATTCTGTCCCAAGTGGCATAGACAGTATTATAAATGAAAAA
>NW_008466927.1:0-909 GCF_000622305.1 Nannospalax galili
TAATGTCCTTTCTCTACTCCTGAATCCCATCCAGGATACCCCATTACATTCATACGTCATATCTCCTCAGGCTCCTCCGGTTGTGACAGTTCCTCTGACGTTTTTGATGACCTTGACAGAACTGATGATCTTGGGGACAGGTATTTTTATAGAATTCCCTTGTACTGAGATCTGTCTGTTTTTCTTCATGACTAAACTGAAGTTATGGGTTTGAGAGAGGAAGTCTACACAGTTAAAATATCAATTGATGATATAATATCACCATAACATGCAGAATTAATAATGTCACTCATCAGTGTGATATGAAGCTTGATCACCTACCTGATTATGGTAGTAGCTGTCATTTTCTCTACTGTCAAGTAACTCTCCCCCACCCCCTGCATTCCCTTTAAATGGGAAGGACTTGGAAGGAAGTCACTGTGTACAGTTCACACTTGAAAAGTAACGAGCCATGCTTCTTTCCTCACTGCCCACTGGACTCTCTATATAAATTGCTGATCACCATTGAAAATGTACAAATGGAAAATTTATTCACTAAGATACTACCTTTAATGGTCAGAGTTATTAAAATTTAAGTTCTATTACCATTCTCCTAAATATATTTGCTTGTGGGGCTGGAGAGATGCTCAGCAGTTAAGAGCACTGATTGCTCTTCCAGAGAACCTGGGTTTGATTCCGAGCACCCACATGGCAGTTAACAATCATCTGTAACTCCAGTTTCATGGGATCTTTTCTGACCTCCACAGGCACTGTGTGACATGGCTGCCATCAATCTACATGCAGGCAATACATTTTTAAAAAACTAAAATAAAAATATTTAAATATATTGGTTTACACTAAAATGGCAATAGGTCCTGGTAGCCAAAAATTAAGTAGAACTATTTGAAAATGTCTTTGGACTCTGAGTCA
>NW_008466928.1:0-909 GCF_000622305.1 Nannospalax galili
CACTGGCTGTTCTTGCAGAAGACCTGGGTTTTAATCCCAGCACCCACATGGGAGCTAATAGCTTTCCATAACTTCAGTTCCAGGGGATCCATCAGTCTCTTATGTCCTCTGTGGGCATTGCACAACATGGGTTCACTTACATACATGCAGGCAATAGACTCATATACATAAAAAATAAAATATTTATAAAAAACTATCATTTTTCTTAATAAATCATATGGATTGATCTAAAAGAAACATTTATAACACATATTTAATGGAAGTACTAGAAATATTATTGTCAATATCCTTCCCAGTGCACAATGCAACCATTAACAGATATGTGTCCATTAAACGTTCCTAACTAAATCATGATAATATAAAAAAACCACTAAGTCTCAAGGACTAATAACTTTCTCTTAAGTTGGGAAATAAATGATTTCTGAACTCATGTTTTGGAAGACTTGCCTGTAGAGAGTGGTGTTGGTATGAAATATCTCCTTTCATTGTTCAGGTAGGAAGTGAAAATCAATAGTGAAACAGCATCAACTGCAGATCTGTTAGCAATGACAGCTGTCCTCTGTTGAAGGAGTGTTACAACCAGTTCTAACTCTGAATCAAATTGCCAAACTGGAGTATACTCTAGATTTTGAATATTATTCATTTCTCCCTTGGAATGTTATTGGCTACAGATGTTCTGGGCTTCACAAGTAACTTTTTTTTTTTTTGCTACTATGTAGTAGGAAAAAAGAGAATACATGTAATAAAATACTTTTACTGATAGTTTAAAGAACATTTGTCTTTCTCTTGACCCTTTTTAAACCTATTTTCTACTGAACAGGCTACAACAATGTAACAATTTTTGACATTAAATATATGTAGATATTTATTATGGAAAGTGACATTTTATTGAGTCTTAAAAAATTTTAA
>NW_008466929.1:0-909 GCF_000622305.1 Nannospalax galili
GTACCAGGCTAAGCCAATTGTAAGTCAAATTCACTGCTGGGAGGTGCACATGGAATCCAATCCCCTCCTCCCATGGTCCTTGCAACAGCCAGAGAAAAAATTCTCCAAACACTAGTTTAAAGAATCTTAACGAGTTTGTTGAACTTGCTAACTGAGCTTGGTGTGTGGGTTTACTTACAGACAAGCAGGTTCCCCCTCATTCACGGCTCTGTTTGACCAGACATAAATCCTGTGGTTCTGGGCAGCCTTACAAAATGGGGAGAGGCCAGCCTTGTGGTTTTCCCAGCTTTTATACGCTTAGCCCCTCCCCTGCAAGTGGCTATGGTCATCCAATTGGCTGGAAGAGGGAAGGGGCATGGCTTCTTTATAGAGCATGGGAAGAAGGTGGGTCCATGGCTTGTCATCACAGGATCAGAGAAACATCTGGGTCACACCTTGTATGCATGTGATCACATGACATCCAATTGCAGTTATGAACTCTAAGACAATAACAAATGGATTCCCTTTATTTTTAAAATCTAAATTTTATAAGATTAGAAAATTGGTCATTTATTGCTGAATTTTTGGTAATATATTAGAGAAAGGAATTTCTGAAGGGCTTTTGTTTTATAGGTTTCTGTTGGTGTTGTTGTTTTGTGTTGTTTTGTTTTATTTTTCTCTGTTTTTTTGACAGGGTCTCCCTAGTCCCAGCCCTCCTGGAAGACACTGGATGGACCAGGCTGGCCTCAATCTCACAGAAATCTGCCTGCTTCTGCTTCCTGAGGGCTGAGATTAAAGGCATGTGCTACCATACCTGACCCCTGAAGGGTCTTTGTAATTATCCCATCAAGAGCTGTATAATTGTGAGTAAAAGTGCAATATCTTTCATCAAGTATAATACAAAGACTCTTTGTTAGACTTAAGCATCCT
>NW_008466930.1:0-909 GCF_000622305.1 Nannospalax galili
GTACCTACATGGCAGCTAACAACTGTCCGTAACTCCAGTTCCAAGGGATTCGATGGCCCCTTCTGTCCTCCACAGGCATTGCACGACACAGGTGCATTTAGTTACATGCAGGCAATACACTCATATACAAAAAATAAAAATAATAAATAAAATATTTAGAAAAAGATTAGGATGTAAAAGAGCCAACTTGCTGAGGAACACTGGAAACCCAAACCATGGTGTCTTTTAAGGAACAGAGCATGCTCCAAACCAGGCCAGTTAAATAGAAAAGGGACAGAATGGGATATGTAAAAGACCATACACCCTGTGCCTGGATGTCTTTTGTTCATTAGTCTGTTTTCATTCATGGGAGAGCTTTTACTTTATTTTTTTTACTTTTTATTTTTTTGTGCATGTGCATGAATGTGGGGGTGCCTACAAAGGCCGGAAGAGGGTGTTGGATTCCATGGGGTGAACAAGGCTTCTGGGAACTGAACTCTGGTCCTCTGTAAGGGGAATAAGTACTCTTTACTGTGGAGTCATTTCTCCAGTCTCTGCTTTCTCCTTTTTTAAGCTGTTTAATTGAATTCCAATGCCTAACTTAGGAGGTGAGCCCTTTTCTCATTTATTCTGGTGAATGCCGAGATTGTAAACCAACCCACACTGTTTTGTTTTAAGCACTTAAAATTGTTCAAGCTTAAGAAAAAATGAAAAACCCAAAAGCAGTTTTTAAAGGAAAGCAGTCTCTAATAAGACTATGACTAGGACAAAAATGTTTCTATTGCACTTAATGTAGCCAAGAGTACCATTCTGAACATAATGTTTTCCAAAATATATGGTTATTCAATATATTTCATTAGATAGTAATGATTTAAAAAATTTTATTTTTATTTTATGTGTATGCATGTATTGCCTGAATGTAGGTAAGTG
>NW_008466931.1:0-907 GCF_000622305.1 Nannospalax galili
TACGGACAGTTGTTAGCTGCCATGTGGGTGCTGGGATTCGAACCTGGTCTTTTACAAGAATAGCCAGTGTTCTTAACTGCTGAGCCATCTTTCCAGCCCGCTAGCATTAATTTTTTAAAAAATATAAAATAAAATGAGGCCAAGTGTGCTTGCGCATACCTTTAGTCCCTCCACTCTGGAGGCGGAGGCAGGCGGATCTCTGTGAGTTCAAGGCAGCCTGGTCTACATAGTGAGTGCCAGGCCAGCTGGATCTACAACTCTGTCTTAAAAAGACTAAAAAAAGAGAGAGAGAGAGACCCAAAAATAAATAAATAAATTTAAAGAAGGAAAAAAAAGATGGAGGAACTGGGGAAATAGCTCATTTGGTGAAGTGCTGAGAACCTGAGTTCTATCCCCAGAACTCACATTTTTATTTATACATCTCTCTGTATGTGCATTCTCACATGCATGCAGGTGCCCTCGGAAGCCAGAAAAGGGTATAAGATGCCCTGGAACTGGAGTTACAGACAGTTGTGAGCTGCCTTACATGGGTACTGGGAATGAAACTTGCATTTTAAAGAAATTGCTGGGCATGGTTAATATATGTTTAGGGAAGCAGTGGGGAAATGCAAACAAGAGGATCTCTGGGGCTCATTGGCCAGCCAGGCTAGCCTACTTGGCAAGCTCCAGACCAGTACTAGAACCTGCCTGCCTCAAAGGGGGCGGGTGCTTCATGAATGATACCAAGGGTTTTCCTTTGGCCTCCACATGCATGCATGCACGCACATTCCCAAAGGAGCTCATACGGCTTTGAGACTAGGAGAATGGTGGTACTTTGCTACTGTTAACTAAAATGCCAAAGAAAGGGGGCGGAGTGCAGGAAAGGCATGAGAAGTCAGTCAGGGTTGTGAGGGGTGTGTGTGTGTGT
>NW_008466932.1:0-909 GCF_000622305.1 Nannospalax galili
CCCCGGTCCAGTGGCCACTTCTCCCTCCTGTCCCCCCTGGTCCAGTGGCCATGTTGTCCTCTGGGTTCTCAGTTCACCCGGGCTTCAATCAAGAGTTTGCAGACTGTATCAGAGGTAAGGCCTCTACATGGAAGGGAGCAGCACCATGAGAGGGGTGGGGCCCAGTGATGAGGCTCCTGTCACTCTCCTGGGGGTGCTGGACAGCTGGGCAGAGGCAGGGGAAGGGAGTGAATGAAGGGACAGCCAGGGCTAAGAAGGAAAACAGGGCTGGGAAGTGCCCGAGACATCGGCAGAAGTTGAGCTGCCGGGACTACAATCCGGGCTGGGGGGGCATGTGGATCAGCTGCAGCCGTTGAGTCGAACTTGAGGAGAGAGCACTGTCCACGTCACACAGGCAGCACAGGACTGTGCCAGGAGGAGACCAGATTTTTATAGTCATCTTTGACTTCCCAGAACATTAGGGAAACATACAATGTAAGTTAATACCAAACACGGGAACAAACTTGGTTATAGACATAACCAATGCAACAGGATGTACTTCCCACGCTTTATTATGAATTCCCTTCTAACAAAATTTGAATTTAGCACATCAGTGTTTTGACATACTTTGTATTCTTCTGACATTTTTGCCACATTGACATCTATCATTATATGCCCAGCGATGTCGAGTAATATGCTTTGCACACAGTAAGCTCTTAATAAATACTGAAGTGAACGATCAGTCTTTGCTGACCTAGAATTTGACTCATGTTTCAGACTAGACAGATTTTCTACCTTTCCCCCATTTTAGTGTCTGTTGTGTGTGTCAGCCCTCATTCCCCTGTTCACCTTCATTCTCACCACAAAACCTCCAGCAGTTTCTGAAAGAGAGCCCCGGCCACTCGTGTCTAAATGCGAACGCTTCTGCCC
>NW_008466933.1:0-909 GCF_000622305.1 Nannospalax galili
CCAAGTCTCTAAGTTCTCTGTTCCTCACACTATTCCTCTGTGGTTTTTAAAGCTATCCACATGTCACAAGTTCCCTCTGCCCTACCTCCCAGCTCGCCCACAGAATGTGGAAGTGACAGGAAGATGGGGAAATACAGACGACATAATTATATATTTTGCAGTTGATTAATCACCACAAAACATTAATCACATTTTGTATAACAATACGTAATCAAATCTTTATAGTTGAAATTAAGTTTCTTTTTGAGAGGGAATGGATTCCTCCAGGATATTGACGGAGTTTTTCAGCATCTGTTTGGCTCCCATTCTACATCTGCATGTGAGTTTCATCTGCTGTAGGGCTTAGTAAAATGTAGCTTAAAGGGTGTTTTATGACTATAAACGTATGTGTTAATAGAGGAATTTGTTGAGAGGGAAATATTTGCACAAGTTAGATGCTCTGTATCTATATTTTCCAGACCGTAACGTGTTTCTTTAATGAAAACCACTGAATTTTGTTTGTTACTAAAGAGTAAACCAACTGAAATAAAATAAAAATTAGACATGCATTTTTTTCTCAATAGCCATTGAAATAAATACTTATTTTGCAATTAGCTTTATATAAGATAAGCAAATCTCCAATGTGCCATATTTAAATGTTTTATAGGAAAAGGGCCTAATTTCTTGATTATTTTAAAATAAATATATCTAAATAGATAGTAATTTGAGCATAACTATAGTCAATATTTGTAATCATTTAAATATGCAAAATGTGCATGAAAGCATAAGCAAACTTTATGTGACCAAGGTCTTAATCACTTTGTACCAAAAGCCTATTGTAATTCTTATATTTCAAATCACCTAAGATTTAGGTATCACCTAATTGATGAATAGTCCTTTATAATGCTTCTGGATAGACTCCCAGAACAA
>NW_008466934.1:0-909 GCF_000622305.1 Nannospalax galili
AATATTGATAAAAGAATATATAAAGCAAACTGCTTCCCAGTCAAGGTAGTCAGGGAAGTGATGACTCAGACACACTCTTCATCATCTTGCCTGATCCCCTAGGGGTTCTAACCCAGGTGACCTTGCTGTTACCCATGACCTCTGTCAGTTACTAAGGAACACTGTCAGTGTTAACAGTCCGCAGGGACAAAATGTTAAATCAGACCAAGAATGTCTACACTATGGTTATTACAGCGGAAAAATCTCATCTAAATTGTTTAGGAGTATCAAATATCAATCAAACCTCAAGGAAATGCCAATGCTGTTCTTGCTTAAATGTTTAAATTAAGGGTTTGTCACAAGAGCCGAGCTACTGCCGTCTTTCCCATCCGCCACTTGTCGAAACGGGAACTGGGCGAAACTGAGAATCTATAAAAATTTCAGCCAGAGTATTTTGACCCCGAGATTTTTTTCCAGTGTGTGTCGCTAACAATGAACACACAGTCCCACTTCCCCAAGGTTGTCGTTGGCCAAGTTTGTAGGCCACATCACCCTTCCCCAGATACAGTGCTCAGCAGCACCAGTGAGAGGATTTTTCTGTTTTCACTTCCAATGAGAGAAGAATGATACAGCTATTCAAAACAGAAAGGAGAAACATCATCATCTTCACTATTCTGAAAAGTGTCTTCACATACCAGGTACACCCACTGAGGTCACCCCAAAAGGAGGAAACCCATGTTTTAACCCATGGTTAGAAACCCACTATTTCTAACTTGGAATTTAGGTTCCAGGTAGGAGCACATCTTTGCATTCCGTTAGGAAGCTGTTCTCCTGTGAATCCAGTAAGGTTATTCATCTCCGTGCCCACTGGGTCACTCTCTTTTTGTAGATCTTGATCTTTCATTATTCCATTCATTGTTTTTGCTTATA
>NW_008466935.1:0-909 GCF_000622305.1 Nannospalax galili
AGTGGGAGGAGCCATATTGACAGGAATGGTTCCTTATCACATCCAGTGAGACTCTTTACACAAAGTTATAAGCATTGATTCTTTCACCAACTTTAAGAAGGAGCTGAAGAGAGAAATGAATGGGAGAACATAAGTGTTGAACGCTACTTGTGAGTATATAAGGCCTTTGTAGCTGAATGTTGGTACAGCTTTATCCATTATTTGTCACCAAAATGACACCAAGTAAAAAACACCCATAAAACCACAGTGGTGTGGAAATGTGTGCATTGGTCAGTCAAGTGTCTGGATAGTTAGCTGTGCTCATGCTGCTGGGTGTGCCATGGCCTGCTTTTGGTTGAGGGAGGCTGGCCTCAGCTGGATTAGGCTAGCTCAGCATTATCCCACACATTCTCAAACTTCATGACATATAACTAGAGGTAAAGAAGTCAAGGTGTGAGCCAGAAGTCCCAATTCTTGATTCTCACTCTTAACCTCTACATGATGGCCAGTCCGTTGTCTCAAGAAGGAATAGCCACATGTTCCTATACTGGTATTCACATCTCTTGCCAAGTAAGGGGTTATGGGGTGTGAGGTTACCTGGTCTCTGAGATAGTGAGGCTGTTTTATTATCTGCTTCAGAGCTCATATTAAAGCACTGAAGCAACAAAGCAGGCTGGCCCTGCAGTGGAGAATGGGGCTGAGTGATGGTTCATGTTCTCACTGGAACTTTTACCAGAATTGAAACAGGTCTGTGCTAGAAACAACTTGTATCTGTTTTTTGTCATAGTTAGTATAGAAGGGACTAGTTGCTCCTCAATCATTTAAATTTTTATAAGGGCTAACATTTCTAAACCTTTTTTTATCCATGCTGTGACAATCTTTTATTTTCAACTTTTACAAAAACTTTACTGAGAATTTCATACATGCATG
>NW_008466936.1:0-909 GCF_000622305.1 Nannospalax galili
TTTTTTCTCCTGCACCCTTCTCTGCCTCATCTGCCCAGAATCCAGACAGGCCCGTTTTCCTAATTTTTATAAACACTGGGTGTAGCTAGTGGCCCTGTTAGAGTGAGGGTCTGCAGGACAGGAAGGCTTCATGAGCCCACGTCATACTGGAAGTCTGGAAGGGAAATGCCTGGAAATCCAGTTGTGTCTCTGCGGAGAAGGGAGGAGGGGGGACGGCAGGATGCTGTGGGTGGGAAAGGGAGGGCAGGGAAGGCTGCCAGGGAGTTGTCTGTGGTATTAGAAGAGGATGTCTGGGGCTTAGCTGAGGTGGATTTGTGGGAGGGATGCTGCTGTTTTGTAGAGGGTAATTGAGAATAAGGATTATGCAATTGGGAACTTCTAGCTCCAGAAGCCACGGGATTCCTTAAAGTGGCCCAGTCACCTGCATGGGTTTGGCCTTTCCTTTAAGTTCTGCTTTCCTCAGGCCCAAGTCACTGGAGAAACAGGGTCCTTCTGTATGTCCTCAAGGAGGCCGGGTTCCCGCAGCTCCAGGGTCCCTCCTCCCCACTTCCTCCTGGCTCTTCGCTCCCTTCCTTGTCCCCCCCCACCACCACTTTCCCCTCTGCCTTCTCCTGTCACTTTTCACTTTTTCTCTGACTGTCTTGGGGTCCGGGGTCCATCCTCCTCCCCACTCCACACAAGCTTCACAGGGCCCAGAACTCTTTCTGCCTCTTCCAGCCCTCTACTTCTTCTCTCCACGCCGTTTATCAACGCCAACACCTTGTGTTGTATCAACGCCAACTTCCTTCCTCCAACATCATTTCCATGCTGTTTTCTGGCTTCCTTGGACTCCTCTCTGCTGCCTGAGCTCACATCTTTCTGCCACTTCATCCATTCATTGCTGACAAGCATTTCTTTGTAATTTTATTT
>NW_008466937.1:0-909 GCF_000622305.1 Nannospalax galili
ACTCAGCATGCCATCAGAAGACTCAGTGTCTGCTTACAATGCCCCAATGTGTCATGACAGTACTCAGTGTGAAAACACAGTGCTCAATGTCCAATCACAATGCCTTCCTGTGTCATCACAATGCTCATTGTGCCATCACAGTGCCCCAATGTGTCATCACAATGCTCAATGTGCCATAAGAATCCTGAATGTTCCTTCACAGTACCCCAATGTCTCACCCCAATGCTCAATGTGACATCAAAATGCTGAATGTCCCCTCACAAGGCCCCAATGTGTTACCACAATGATCAATGTTCCCTCTCAATTCCCCAGTGTATCATCACAATGTTCAGTGTGCCATCACAATGCCCTGATTTGTCATCCCAATGCTTAATATGCCACCACAACAGTGAAATTCCCCTCACAATGCACAAATGTGTCATCACAATGCTCAATATTTGCCATCACAATGCCCCAATGTGTCATCACATTGCCCCCATTTGCAGTTACAATGTTTCCTGTGACATCAGAATGCTCCAATGGGCCATCACAATGCACCAATGTCATCACAAAGCTGTGTGCTTTAACAATGCCCTAATGTATCACCACAAAGCTCCAGTGTGATAATACAGTGCTCCAATGTGTCATCCCCATGCCCTAAATTGACATCACAGTGCTCAGTGTGCATCTCAATGTTCCAAATTACAATACTCAGTTTGACATCACAAGGCCCCACAATGCCCTCTCATAATGCTCCTATGTGTCATCACAATGCTCAGTGTGCCATCACAATGCCCCAACGTGATACCACAATGCTCAAATGTGGCATCAAAATGTTTCAATATGACTTCACAGTGCTCCATTGTGTCATCACAATGGTCAGTGTGCCATCACAATGCACCAATGTGTCAAGATAATGCTCAGTGTGTC
>NW_008466938.1:0-910 GCF_000622305.1 Nannospalax galili
GTACATATTTTTATTTATAGAAGGGGAAGGATAGGGAACGGGAGAGCATGAGAGAGAACAGGAGAGAGTGAGAGACAGGCAGAGAAAGAGATTCATTTTTATTAATCAGTTTAGGTTAAGTACAACGAAGTATGCATGCACTGTGAGGATCCTAATTCTTTATGAGAAAATATTGGTTTGTGTGCGTGGCTTGTCCTCCACTGGCCAAGCAGATGTATTCTAGTTGCCTGCTTGTTTTCCCTGCACAAGCTGGTGGTGCAATTTTTCTGTTTTATGAAGGACACTAACCTACCCTATGCTAATTGCTATGTCTAATGTCTTATTTGGTAGCTTTGAGATGGCACTCACCATGCTGGTTTTGAACTATCTCTTTATTACATAGGGATATCACATTCTTCCTTTTGAGTTTAATTATAAAATTTGAAAAATTTATGTCATTTTTACATGTTTTTGAGAGTATGTACTTGTCTCCATCAATTCACTCAGACATATTTTCTAGAAATTTTCTTATATTCTGTATGTAAAATTTTCCTTAAGATTAGACAGTGTTTGAATGTGTTAACATCTGAGAAAATATAAATATCCTTTTCTAATAAAAGCTATTTATAGCCAGGTGTGGTGGTGCATGCCTTTGATCCCAGTACTTGCAAGGCATAGGCCGGAGGTTCTCTGTGAGTTCAAGGCCAGCCTAGTCTACATAGTTAGTTCCAGGCCAGCTTGGGCTACAGGGAGATCCTGTCTCAAAAAATACCAATAAATAAAAATAAGTAAAATTAAAAAGCTATTTACATATGTAACTGATACTGACTCCAATCAACTGTGACTGAATACTGAAATTATTTAATATCATGAATTATAATATACTTAGTTTTGTAAAAATTCATATTGTAGGATGTTTAGAAATTATTAA
>NW_008466939.1:0-910 GCF_000622305.1 Nannospalax galili
CCCACTGGCTGGGTTTTGAGAAGATGAACAAAAATGCTGCAAGTGTTAATTGACATGAATTTCCTGAGGAAGCCTCGCTGCACGGGGTGAGGAGAAGTCAGGGTACATCTCCTCATAAGCTCTTAAACTTTCCAAGATGTATATGCATGACTTTGATTTAACACACACGTTTCACAAATGAAATATATTCCATTTTCTTTCCTTTCCCACTGGAATCACCTACCACAGGGCAATGAGCAAGAGTCCCACTGGCTAAGCATGAGTCTTGTGAGGACGAATCTCAGCTTAGTGCCCTAGATTCAGAGAGAACCCGCCATGCATCCCATCTATGTCCAAGTGTCTTCAGTGATTCAGGACAAAGAGCAAAGGTTCTTCAGGAACCTTTCTGGGAGAGGACTGCAAGGGTGTAAAATGGTAGGCCAGACAAGGAGCCTCCTCCTACCTGTCTCCAGAAGATGGCTGGGGTCTGGGGAGCCAAAAACTACACAGAGAGCAGGATTCCTGAGGCTGTGCATGGCTGGCAGCCATCACAGATACACAAGGACAGGCAGAGAGAAGCAACATCTCTCTATATATCCAGAAACTGGGTGCAAAGCCCAGTTATCTCCATGCCTCGGAGAAATTCAGAAAAGGGATAAGCACAGGTTCCATGCAAAGATACGACAGATTCAGAGTTTGAGCAAACCAGTAGCACAATATCTTGGAGTTGCTGACGATAGTGCTTCTTGTTACAGTGTTAACAAGTCCTGCTGTTTTGAGAGAATAATATTATTATGACTTAGACAGGATGTAAGAGGGCACAATTATGGATTTGTCTGGTCTGCTTCTCTTTACTTGTGTGGTCCTGGTCAGGTTTCTGAACCCCTCTGGGCTTCAGCCTTTTCCCCTCTGGCAGGAGAACAAGATAGTA
>NW_008466940.1:0-909 GCF_000622305.1 Nannospalax galili
TGTGAGTTCGAGGCCGGACTGGTCTATGTAGCAAGTTCCAGACCAGCCAGAGGTTCGTAGTGAAATCCTGTCTCAAAAAAACAAACATAAACAAATAAACAAGTAAATAAATAAATGAGCAGGTAAATTGTTTACTTGTCTAAACCATAGCACACTAGCCACTGTCCCTTTTAAAGACTCAGCACAATCTTTCTTTCTGCTGGATCATTCGCATCAGCACATGAACATGCACTATTTCCTCCATCTTGAAAACACTTTTCTTGGTCATGTATAGTGCTGCAGCTACTAATTCCATTGCTGTTGACCTCCACAGCAAAACTAACTCACAGAACCTGTGGACATTTGCTTTGCCCACTTCCTCTACTTCTGTTCTTTTCTCCTTAAGATTCCACTAAAACAGCTCTTATCAAGATCATCTCCAGGTTGCTGAATCCAAGGTCAAGTCCTAACTTTCAACTTACTTTAGCCTCTCAGCCATATATTGCATGTTTTCCTGTGAAACGCTTTTTTCATTCAGCATCTAAGCCACTTCTCTCTTGGGTCGCTCCTAACCTACTGGCTGCTCCTTCTTAGTTTTGATGGCTGGCTCTCCTTTCTGCACTGTTCCAGAGCCACTCTATTCAGTCCTCCAACCTCTTCTGTCAACCTTTCCTCACGGATGAAACAATCTCAACCTCATGACTTTAACTACACTGATGACTCCTATGTTTCTTTGGATTAAATAAACCTCACAACTGAACTGAGTCACACAGCCAGCTGTTCCTTATAGCTCCATTTTGATGTTGAATAGGTATCCCAAACTTAAAAAATTCAAAAGCTAACTCTTTTTTATTCACTTATTTATTTTATGTGTATGAGTGTATTGCCTGTATGCGTGTAAGTGCACCCATGTCATGCAATGCCCACAGA
>NW_008466941.1:0-910 GCF_000622305.1 Nannospalax galili
TTGTGTTAAACATGCAGGTAGCAGACTGCATCATACCAGCCCTGAGAAGCACTTCAGTGGATCCTAGAGTTCAGTGTCCTATAATATCGCTAGAAATTGTGACAGAGCACATCCAAACAGCAGAGTGGTTAGTGTTAGGTCTAGGATAGACCAGGTATATAGATTTGTCACCATAAAACTGTTCCATGCTTTCAGTGGTGTTATAGCTATTTGAAATGACCTAGACCTAATCCTACTCCCAACATAAAGGGTATCCTTCAGATGTTAACCAAAAATGTCATGATTCTATACTGGGTTCAAAAGATTAAATACCAGATGCTAACATATACCCTAAATTATGGTAATCAAGATATAGCTAATTTACTTATGATCGATTGCAAGTATCTTCTTAGTACATTCTCTGTGTTGATCTAGTTGTATGAATGAACTAAAACAATACAGTGCCAACATTAAGGAAGAAAGGAAGCCATACGACTTGAATATAACTCCAGGTGCTAGTTTCTTATATTTTATGTCTTCTCTATTTTCTCAGCAGGTTTGTTCCATCCTTTGTGAAATTTTGGCAGTTGAAACACCAAATTCTGGGAAGGAAGGATGAGTGGGTACTTTGCTTTAAGAAGTGCTCTTTTAAATGAGTATTTAAGGTTTTTGAGAAATTATTTACAGGAGTAGATGGGATGAAATAGCAACATACAGCACCAAAGTGGTGGCAGCAGCTGGCTTTCTCACTCGCAGTGCCAGGGAGGCACTTTTGATAATCGCTAGACAAGTGGTACACTCACTCCGTTGGAAGCCTGAGATTGATTTCTACCTCGCCCCACCCTGACTGGCTTATATTTTTGTAATTGTACCATGCCTTTAATATTTCTTTTTGGGTACAACACAAATTAAAACATTGGTGATTTTTTTA
>NW_008466942.1:0-910 GCF_000622305.1 Nannospalax galili
TTTCATATTGGAGTATTTTGATGGCATAGTGAGCACTGTGATATCAATTTGGAGCATTGTGATGACACAGTGGAGAATTGAGATATCACATTGGAGCATTGTGCTGAAACACTGGGGCATTGTTAAGGTACACTGAGCATTGTGACAACATATTGGAGCATTGTGATCACACACTGGAGCATCCTGATGTCACATGAAACATTGTACCAGCAAATTGGAGCATTGTCATGACACATTGGGAAACTGTGATGGCACATTGAGTAAGGTGATGACACATTGGAATATTGTGATGACACATTGGTGCATCGTGTTTTCAAACTGAGAATTGTGATGATGTATTCGGGCATAGTGAGAGGAAATTGAGCACTGCGATGGCACATTGAGCATTGTGTTGGCATAATGGGGCATTGTGATGGCACATTGATCATTGTGATGACACATTGGGGCATTGTGAAGAGACATTGAGCAATGTGATGGCACACTGAGTATTGTTATGACACGTTGGGCATTGTGATGTCACACAGAGTATTGTGATTTCACATTGGAACATCGAGAAGGCACGCTGAGCACTGTGATCTCAATTTGGAGCATTGTGATGACCCACTGGAGAATTGTAATATCTCATTGGTGCATTCTGAAGACACAATGGGGAATTGTTAAGGCACATTGAGTATTGTGACTATGTATTGGAGCATTGTGATGGCACATTGGAGAATTCTGATGTCACATGAAACATTGGAACAGCAAATTGGAACATTGTGATGACACATTGTGGCATTGTGATGTTACATGGGGGCATTGTGATGGCACAGTGATCATGGTTATGACATACTGAGCACTGTGATGACACATTGCTCCTTTGTGATGGCACACTGAGCATTGTGGTGTCACAATGGAGCATTTTGAAAAC
>NW_008466943.1:0-910 GCF_000622305.1 Nannospalax galili
GCCCTGTCTTGTCTCCATTTCTCTTGTCGCTTGCCTTATCCACGGCCCCACTCCCCAATCCAGGTACTTCATGGCAGTTTTCCGCGGGTCGGAACCGAGTCACGCTGCAGCTGCTAGTCCATGAGGTCTTCCTGTTCCTTCCTGGTGGCCAGCCCATAGGTGGGACTCTCCCCCAGGGTAGAGCAGAATGCAAAGGTGGCACTGAACATGGTGGCCACCTTGTCTGGGTCTTGCTCCCAGCCCTGCCGTCCAGACTTTTCACCACCTCCACTGCTTTCTCATCTGTTCCTCAACTCCCACTGTGACCTATGCTTCTTCTCCAGTTGCTTTTGCAGCTCCAGCTTCCTGACATTGTCTTCTAATTCCTTCAGGAACCCCGTAGGCAGAGCTCTACTGTCCTCTTTGTCACTGGTGTCCATGTATCCACATGGGTGCGATCTGATTGTGGGGTAGGACACAGGCTCCTTTTCCTTCTCTTCCACTTTGGGGCCTGGGTCCAGGAGCCTGGAACCAAAGTCCATGTTGTTAGTCTCATCACCAAGAGGCAGCAAGTCACTTGCCTGTAGAACCACCACCTCCTTGTAAAAATTCACCCTCTGCTTGGTCTTCTTGAAGGTCACCGTCTCCTCAGGTGTGAGGTATTCAGAGGCCTGCAGGGGCCACACACAGCTCAAGGACTGAGCCTGCATCCTCATCTTGGCTGGGATCTCCTCCAGCGGCAGTCTTTGTGATATCAAACATCGATCAAACACGTAAATTGCAGGGCTGCTCGTCCAGCTCCACATCCTCCTTGTCCAGGGCAGAGCAGGGGTTTTGTCTTGTCAAGTCATCCCCATTCTCATCTTCTTCGTAGGGAATGTTGAACTATATTAGCAACTTAACCTAAGTTACTCCATCTTGCTCAGAATAG
>NW_008466944.1:0-910 GCF_000622305.1 Nannospalax galili
TTTTTTTTTTTTTTTTTTTTTTAACTTATCCTGTAACTTAGCAACAAAATCAACATAGGGTTCATGAGTTCCCTGTTTTATTTTACTGAACGGGACGGCCATCTTTTCAGGCAGAGAAACTCATTCCCATGCTTTAACATAGCATGCTCTAACTTATACAATTGCCTAGTCGTCATATCTTAATTGATTCTCAATCTGAATCCAGTCTCCTGGCCAGCTTAAGCTGTTGAGTAATCAGCCAGGTGGGTTAGCATTTTGATTAGTTCTAACTCATAGTGTTTTTAAAAGTGCTCATAAAGGTTTCAGACAATCCTCTGACCAAATGGCCTTGCACTCAGTTTGTCTCATTCTTATTTTTTGGTGTCCCTGGTGTCTCAGAGTGTATCCTGCATACGATTTCCTGGATAGCTTATCTCTTGATGAACTGTGAAGGGTCTCCACCCTGAAGTTCAGGTCCCTGTTTGGCTGCCATTTGTGGCCGACAGGGGGCAGCCACGGGACCTGAATAGATTATCACAGAACTGACTAAATTACCAGGAGATCCACATGGCATCTTAGCATACAAGTGCTTATAACGCCAGCAGCTCTGTTGTTGTTCTCATGGTGTGAGAACTTCAGTCACGTGTCTGCAGAACTAAACGATAATAAAATGGCTTCTCATACTCGTGAGAGCACTGAATAATAATAATATGGCTAGAATATAATAAGAATAAATAAGATAAATAAACAGAATAAATGAGCACAGCCATGTTATCCCCATGCTATGTCTCCTTAGAAGAGGTCAATGTTTCATGAGAAACTAGCGGGAGGATCCAGCATTCTGGACATATCTCCCCAGCAAGCATTCTAGCATACTTTCTCATTAGACATAAGACTCTCTAGACATACATGCTCGAAGTTCAGCTTAATT
>NW_008466945.1:0-910 GCF_000622305.1 Nannospalax galili
TATATTAACTCAGATATAGAATTAGAATTTCTTTCCATTGTGTCATGGAGAAGAAAGGAAGAGCAAAACAATCAGAACAAGGAAGACCAGAGATAAGTGATGCCCATGACATGTCTCAAATCACTTCCTGTCAGCCCCCTGCACCCATGACTCAGAATTCCAGCAAGCACACATCGATCATTTGAGCAGCAAGAATGTATTATTAAAGAAGATCAGTCTCATTAATTTAACATCTACTGTGTACCACGTACTGGCAAAATTCACCTTCTCAGTTGAACCTCTTATCTTCAGTGCTATATCTCTTTGCAGATGCAAAAACAAAGTTCTGAAAAATTATACAACAGGCTGTGTGGACTGTATACAGCTATTTATATTGTTATACTCCATGGTCAATGGGATTCAAGGGAAACGACGGGTAGAGCTTCTCCATCCAGAAGCTCAAAGCCTCTGGGACCAGGAAGGAAGCTGTTGACAGTGAAATGAGAAAGGGCAGAGAGGGACCCTACAACATTACCATGCTACATTTCAGGATATCCATCTGTTACTTGTCCCATGTGCTGTCTGGGGATATGATGCTGATGTGGCTAGAGTCAATTTGGGGAGTTCTGCTTCATCAGAGCGTATCTGTCTGTCTACATGCCTATAAAACAGACCTGCTTGGTCAAGGAGGGAAACCTTAACTTCAGAGGAGAGAAATCCAAGCTGCCTACTCTGGGGTTCCCCACACTGCTGAAGCCCAACACATTGGGACTGACGGCTCTATGGAATACCCTGCCCAGTCCTGAATATTTCATCTAAGAAACCCAAGGGCCCTGGTACCAAACTCACGCAAATGGCAAGTGGAAGCACAAGGTAGCCCAGGTGACCAGGCTCCAACCTGGGGGCTCCTTTATGTTTTCTCTTGCTTCTT
>NW_008466946.1:0-899 GCF_000622305.1 Nannospalax galili
GACTCACGTGGACCATGGAGCACGCACCTAAACTTTTTATTGCACTAAATTATGGAAATTATGATTCAAAATAGACTGCTGTGCTGCAAATTCAGGGAGCAAGATCCCCAGATCAGAGGCGGGAAGATTCCACCCACAGTTCTCACAGGTACGTCAGACAAGAACTTCAGTGCAGATTTCATCACTTAATAATAAGAAGAGATAGTATTAAGGAAAGGTTTCCAACCCTTACTTCCTAGTATTTTTTGCTGACTGTCATGCCCAGCTATACTCAGACCATCCTGAGCAGCTGTTACCAAGCTAGCAACTCAAGGAAAATGGTGTGTACTTGCTCTGGTTATTAATTCCCTTAATGGTAACAGAAGTCCCTTACCTGTAGACAGTCATCCCATTCAAGGGAGAGGTAAGTAACTTACACTAAGTCCTTGTGGTTGCATTAAGGAGTCACTGTCTTATGTCATAGATTGTCAAGTTTCTCTCAGTTCAGCAGTGCCTCAAAGGCAAAGCCTCTTGGCAACTCAACACAAAAATCTTGTAAACAAGGGCTAAATGTGAACCCAGACCAGAAAGAACGACAGCGTACAATACAATGCTGAAAACCCTGGACTGGTCATAGAAAGAAGGGGCCCCAATTTCCAAAGCGAGGGAGCTGCCACTTCTAGACACATCTGGAGAAAGATGGACTAGCGTATCCTTACACAGTCAGTTAAGAACCTCTGAGCCCGAGTGATGGGTCAGCAGTTAAGAATGCACACTGCTCTTCCAGAGGACCTGAGTTCAGCTCCCATCACCCACATCAGGTAGATCACAACCACCTTTGAGTCCAGTTCCAGGTGACCTGGCATCCTCTTTTGACCTCAGCGCACGCACACACACACACACACACACACACACACACA
>NW_008466947.1:0-910 GCF_000622305.1 Nannospalax galili
CCACCACCACCACCACCACTTATTGGATACTAACTATGCTTGGGTGTTGCCCTAGGCAGGGACTTTACAGATACAACTCTCTTAGTCCTTGTAGCAAGTGTTATTACTTCCAAGTTGGGAAACTGAATGGAGGCACACGGAGTTTGAGACACTTAATCCACGATACACAGCTGACAAGTGGCAGAGGCTGATTGAGGAGGCCAACATTCTTGGTCATCATCCTCATGTGATTCCAACTCTTTCCCCAGCTGTGGCCAGGACCCAAGAGCAGTTAGCATGGCTGGTGAAAAGGGGGCATTGGGCCCTCTTAGCATTCAGGAAAGCAAAGTAACCTTCCCGCAGGAAAGGGCTGAAGACTGAGGAGGAAGGGAGAGAACTAAGACCCCTCAGTTGTGCTGCCCAGCACATGACAGCATCACACCCCTGCCTTCACACAGCCTAGGGTCCCACAGAGCCACTAACTCCTCAGTATAGCACAGAGGCCCCATTTGGACTCACCACCCATCACCTGCTCATCTGCGGACCCCACTGCTTGATGGCATCTCCTTCAGACTAGATCTTATGGGGACACACAAAGACAGAAGTAACTGGAGCTTTGGGATGGAAGAGGCTCCTACCTGCCTTAGCTTCCCAGGGTAGGACCCAGGGCCAAGGCTATCACCCACCTTTTCTACCTGGGATTCTCCCACTACATATAGTGTTAGCCTGGGCTAAAAAGCCATCCATGATGACCACAGGACAGTCAGACACATGCCCCTCTGAGAACCTGAAGTTCAGGGCTGTAAACATTTGCTTTGTTTTCTGACTCCCAGAAGACAGTGATAAGTCTGCCTCTTCAGATTCCAGATGGTCCTCAGCACATGAGGAGGCCAAGAAGCTAGGTGGGCAGGTCGGTAGATGGGTGGATGGA
>NW_008466948.1:0-910 GCF_000622305.1 Nannospalax galili
TACCCACTCCTGCCTCACTGCTCAGAGCACAGGATGAGGGGCTTTTACGCTTGAATTTGAAATGCCTCCTTTATGTTCAGCTACTGCTGGTGTTCTGAGAGGTTGTGGAACCATTTGGACGTGGAATCTGGATAGTGGGGGTGGATTACTGCCCTGGAGCAGGACCTGAAGCTTGTAGCCCAGCTTTGTTTCTTATGCTCGCTCCTTCCTGATCCACCAGAATGTAAACAAGTCATGCCACAGGCTCCCACAAGCATTGTCTGGGCCAGTTCAGAGTCCATGCCTTCCCCACCATGATAGTCCAAATCTCTGAATCATAAGCCAAAGAAATTTGTCCTCTTTTTAATTTCTCTGGTAGGTATTTTTCACAACAGCCACAAAAGCAACTACAACACTCAGATAATAGAAATAGGGCTTGAAGTGACAGTTTTCTGATGTGCTTTGTTACTCCCTGCCCTTTGCCCTTCACCATGCTTGGCCAGTGTAAGCTTTCAGGGTCTAGGGTTTTTAAGAAGCTTGGCTACTTAGTGAGCTAAAGCCACTGACACTGGGTGAGCACAGAGGGCACTGCAGGGGTCCAAGCTCGGATTGGAGGTTCAAGTACACAGTTCTCAGAATGCACAGACCACTCATGGCTGCCATTTATCAAGTTTTAAGTATGTACCTCTGCTAGTTGGTTTTTGTCAGCTTGACACAAACTAGATTCACACATGAAAAGGGAATGTGAATTGATGAATCTCCTTTATTGGATTGGCTTTGACCATGTCTGTGAAGCATTTTCTTAATTGTTGATTGATATAGAAGGGTCCACCCCACTGTGGGGTGGACCTGGGCTCTATAAGAAACATAACTGAGCAAACCATAGGGTACAAGCCATTAGACAGAGCTCCTCAGTGGTTTCTGCTTCAAG
>NW_008466949.1:0-910 GCF_000622305.1 Nannospalax galili
CCTGAAAATTCTGTCTTCATGTAACAGTAACACTCTATGAAATGATATTATGTTTTATGTGTATGCATGTTGTCCATGCATATATGTATTTTGTGTAAGTGAAGGAGCCACAAATGAACCATTCCATTTTCAGTTTAATTTCTTTGAAAGTTTAGGAATGACCATGAAAAATAATACAAAATCAAGAACTTATTCATCATTCTCAGTCATAGATTTTCTAGATTAACATATACACACATATATTCCCAAATGTTTTCTATTAATACATATAAATTATTTTGACTGAGGACATTTTTCTTTTGAAATCAACAGATTTGAATATTCTTCCATATTCCTGTATGTTTACATCTGTTTGCCTGGATAGTTTGTATGGATTACTTTCAATAAATATGGCCTGTATGTTTTTAGATATTAATTTCAGTTTTCTAACTATAAAATATTATGAACTAAAATAAATGCAAAGAAGGGAAGTTCACAGCAATAAGAAACATCAATCTGATGACCCTACTCAATCTGTTTACAAGTTACTCTCTATTAAAATTCGTTGACCCTTCTCAACTACTTTTCATTATATCTTGTCTCTGTACAAATACAGCTTCTCCCATCCCCTCCTCTCTCTCTCTCTTTCTCTCTCCCTCTCTTTCTCCTTCTCTTCCTTCCTTTCTTTCTTCTCTCCCTCTCTCTTTCCTTCTCCCTCTCTCCCTCCCTATCTCTCTCCGCCTCACCTCTTCCTATCCCCCCTCTCTCCCAGAGTGTCCTAGAACTTACAATCTTCCTATATCAGCTTCTCAAGTACTTTCGATGTACACTAAAACCTGTTGTAATGGTTAATCTCAATTGTCAACTTGAGATATGGAAACACCTGTGAGAGAGGCCTTTGGGCTTGTTTGTGAGGGATTATATTATTTGG
>NW_008466950.1:0-910 GCF_000622305.1 Nannospalax galili
TGTGTAGTGTGTGTATGTGTATGCAATGTGTGTATCTGTCTATGTGCACATGTGCACATGCATGTGGAAGCCAGAGGTTGATGTTGTATTTCTTTCTCTACCTAATGTTCTGAGACAGGGTTTCTCACTCAGTCTGGAACTCATCCGTTGTGTTATACTGGCCAGCGAAGCCCCTGTCTCTGCTCTTCCTCCCCCCAGCACAAGGATTACAGACGCTTACTGCTGTGCAAAGTGTTTCCCATGAGTACTAGGGGTCCACATTTCAAGTTCTTATTCTTGTATGGCAAGCCATCTCCAGCCCCCATCTGAATATATTTGTATGAAGATTTGAATATTGATTTCTTCCAAGGTTTTACCATTTATGGCAGTTTCTAGAATTACTACTTTCCATGTGCTACTTAATGTTCATGATTTTCAGCAAGATTTTCTCATCTTGGTCAGTGCCTTCTTGATTCTAAGTAGTATTGCAGTTGGTGTCTTTGAGGTTACAGCCACTTCTCCATCTATTATTGATGAAGTTATGTAGATGTTTGAGGTAGATTCAGAGAACATGCTGCTCATAAATTTCTGGCTATCTTACTGGGACATACTCTTGCCTTCAAGAGGTTGCCCATGTCCACCATGTAAACTAGAGCACCATGGAACATGGCCTTTCTTCTAGGACAAGAGATGCACTGTGCCCTGACAGCTTCACTTTCCTATCTCCAGGACTCGGTGCAGTCTCCCGACCTGAATGAGTCTGCTTCTCCTGGCTGAGCTGGCCTCTCTTGATTTAATCAATTTCTTGTTTCCTCATCCCAACACTTGAATCACTTCTGCTTTGTAACTCTTAGCTTCTTGGGTCAGTGGTGGCAGGTGAGGCTTTGTGTGCTAAGTGATGTCTCTATACTTGGACAGTCTTTTCCCACCA
>NW_008466951.1:0-910 GCF_000622305.1 Nannospalax galili
CCCCCCCCTCGCATCCCAGCTTGCCATAGAAATGAGTGATTTTCTGAATTTCTGCCAAGTGAGATGGGTTCAGCATGCTATTAGATTAGTCTGTTTATACAGAAACAGCCAAAAATAGGAAACACACAGAAGCTATTAAAGATATTGTCCTGTGAGGGAAAGATCTGAATGGTTTTCTTACTGCAAGTGGGAAATAAGATCTGACTCAGTATTAATGCCATAAAGAAGGGGATGTTCCTAAGCAAACCTGGGAATCTCCATCTTGTTTCACAGGTGACGATGGACATGAGGGAAATTATTCAGGGCTGGGTGGGCAGGGAAGGCAGAGAGTATGGCAGAGCCCCATCTGGCCTTCCCCAAGGAAACGCACTGCCTGCTACTACACAAAGCCCAGGGGACTTTCAAAGGGAAGGTGGTTCCAGACAGGGAAAAATTAAAATTAAAATAAAAAAAAAATGGTTTTGGAAGCTCCGAAGTGAAAATGCCAAGGTCACTTCTGCCCTCGGTGACTCTGGAGGCCAGTGGGAATCACAGGACGGCTTGGGTCAAGGAGATTCCAGGGAGAAGGCTTGAAGGGAGTTCTGCATGTTAGATGCTGTGGAGTCTTACTTTCCTCATCTACAAAGTGGGCAGTGCAGCCTGTACCACCAAGTCAACTTTGCAGGTCTCAAGGTGACCTGTGGAGGATAGACCTTGTCACATTTGGAGTCCCATGAGCCACTCTCTGACAACATATGAGAGTGACAGGATACATGGCTCTGCAGGGAATCATATGTTCAAACCATGCCCTTCTGAAGTCTAGTACTTCAGCACATGTATGTGAATCTCTTCATGAAGAAGCAAGGCTTTCTTATAAAATGCATACCAGAGCCCTCCTCTTACCCAACAATCTTCTACAACTTCAGATATC
>NW_008466952.1:0-910 GCF_000622305.1 Nannospalax galili
GAGGTTCCTTAGAGTGGGAAGGGAATGTGCCCATGATGGGAAATGAGAAAGTAAGGTGTTCTAAGCCTACTGAGGGAGTCTCGCAGTGAAATTTGCCAAGAAATTGAGATCAAAAGGAGGCTTTCTGCAAAACTAGAAAGAAGGCTAAGAAGACAAGTAATGCAAGAAAAAGGCACAGAAAAACAGCCACTCAGAGTAGAAGCGGCTAGACATAGTACAGTATTTAGGATCAAAATGTCTTGTGCTTAGTGGGGGACTTCCGGGGTTCCTTAGGCCACTGCTGTGTGCCCACATGGTGTCTCCAGTCGAAGGAAACCTTTTTGGGAGGTCCCCTGTTGGTCCCATTTCCTGGGTGATCAGTCCTTATGTGGAAACGCCAGGCAGACCGAAAATGGAAGTATGTACCGCCCTACCAAGGATGAACAGATGAACAAACAAACAGAAACCTGAAAGGGGCCTACTCACCGAAAAACAGGTGAAGGGGACCAGAACTGGCTGAGGAGACGGAGTAATCCAGTCGGCAGCTAGAACTCAAGGAAGCCAGGGGCCCGCGCCATCATGGGTCAGGAAGACCACGTTGGGCGCCAGATGTTACTGTGCGGCTCGGGGGTGGGCTAGCCCTTTGGGTGTCTTCGGATTACCTGTTAGGGCCAGGGAGAAAGTAGGCAGGAAGTCAACGACACAGACTCTGGGAAACTCACTGTGCAGTCAGCAAGCAAGCTCATTTATTGCATACAAAGGGCTTTTCTTTATACCCCATGAGGGCTTTTCTTTATACCCCATATTGGCCCTGAAGGCTGAGCTGTTTATTGTCCATTGGTGTAACCATTGTGTCATCTGTCTCTAGCCAGGGTGTCAGATATCAGGTTAGCAGTTTGAGGAAGTTGGCTGTGGAAGAATGGCGCCTGCC
>NW_008466953.1:0-910 GCF_000622305.1 Nannospalax galili
TGCTTTCTATTACCTTTCAGAGCTTGATGGTAAGACCTTATAGCTGAAGACATCAGTAGGTTGTAGAACAAACAAGGAGAAACCAAGCTGATACTGTCTTCAAGGCTTTATCTCTACTGGCTAGCTTTCATTGTACTAGATGTTGCTATGCATACTACCAGAAGAGAAAAGCAATCATGAACCTTGCCCAGCTGTGAACCCTGCAAGCTACAATAACAACTGGCCAGGCAACATATGGCCACTGGTGCAGTAGTGGAAAGAATGTTATGAGTAACCAACCACCTTCCGATTAGGTTTAAGGTCCACTTAGCAAGATGGAGCCCATACCTAGTATTGTTACTGGGGCCAAGAATCTGTGGCTAGACAGGTTACTGGATATAGGGGAAAACCTACTACCAGTCTGGGAACCTGCTGTTTGTGGGATCCCATGTACCTTGCCTAGCTAGTCAGAACCCACCTACTCTGCTGCCACCTTCCTGCTCCAGAACTAGGTTGGGAAATACTGGTGGAGAGCTCAGACTAGCAGGGCAGTTAGAACCTGCCCACTTGTTAGCCATCTCCTGCCTTTAGGACTAGTGCAGGAATGCTTTCTTGTGGGTTCCCATTTACCCAGCCTAGCTAGTCAAAGCCTACCAATGCCATTGTTATCATCCTCATTTGGGACTAGGCCCGGAACTGACTGCTGTTGTGGTCTCCAGAAAACCTTGCCAAACTAGACAGACACACACCCACTCCATCACCATCTTCTGGATCCAGAACTAGGCCAGAAATATGCTGCCAGAGCACTCCCACCTAGGCCTGGAAAGCTGCTCCAGCTCTGGACTAGCTTGATGAACTAGCTGTAACCAGTCCACACCCACCTTTCCACATTCACAGTTCTCTCTATGATTTCTCACCTCATACAGCAGAA
>NW_008466954.1:0-910 GCF_000622305.1 Nannospalax galili
TGTGTTGGAAAAGCTTGCTGGCTATGGTATACCTGTCTCAGCGTGGCACACCTGCAATGAACAATTTGGAGTTACTCTGCCTAAAAAACTCCTAACTCTGGCATTGCCCCCCAGAACCTGCCAGAACCTTAGATCATGGCAGAGCAGCCCAAGATACTTTAAAGGCCCAGAAAGCCTTGGAGGAGGTTGCCTGAGTGTTTTTACAAATGAATTAATTTGTTTGGGCCAAATCACCACAGACAGGATGGCAACTTTGATCTTGACAGGTCAAGACCACCAACAGGCTTGAAGGGGACACCAAAAGGCTTCTGGTGTGCACCAGAAAAGTTGTGGGGAGGACACAGCACACATACTCAGCACCTTGTGCTAGGAGCAGAGTGATCCCTATGATCCCAGAGCCCTTTGAGTTAATGAAGAAATCTGCATTGTGATGGGTCGGATTATCTAGGACATCACTGTGATGGCCAAACCAGCTGCTAAGATCCTTCATCAGTTTGTCAGAGGTCATTGCCTCAAGGTGAAATTTGTCTGAAAGCAGGTCCCTGGTGTCTGGATATGGAAGATGGCTCTACTCTGCTTAGGGAGGGACAGACACGGAGGCATCCAGTCCTTGAAATACCAAGCGAAGCCACCCCAGGCATCTAAAGGACACTGACCAACTTCATTACTAAAATACCCACCGGGTGAGGATGATTGTTTATGATGTGTGCTCAGTCTGAAATCCTGACCCCACAAACCTGGCTGACGTGGTGTGCGATGGAGACCTCAGTTGCTTTTTCAGAGAATTTCTGGACACCGACAGCACCCTAAGATACTGAAATGGCTAATCTTCAGTATCATTTTGACTGACTGGATTTAGAATCACTTAGGAGACCCACCTCTATGGGCATTTCCAGAGAGTTTAACTGAG
>NW_008466955.1:0-910 GCF_000622305.1 Nannospalax galili
GGAAGGTTAGATACATTAAGAGCACAAACAAAACAAAACGCTGACAAACTGGGCTTTATCAAGTGTAAAATCACTTGTATCAAAGTACATCTTAAGAAAGTGAAAATATAATCTATGGAATGGTGGAGTCTCTTTGCAAGTCATATATCATCTAAGTGTCTAGATCCAGAATAAGCAATTCTTGCAACAGAAATAATATCCTAGTTAAGAGCAGATGTAGTATTTAATAAATGTTTCTACAAGAAAGATATACAAATGTTCAGTAAATAAAATGAAAAGATATAATCAGGCAAATTCATTAGGGAAACACAAATCAATGCCATACTAAGATGCATTTGTACCCATTACAATAATGGATACCCCCAACACCTGTTTGTATCATGGCACCCCTCCCTCCATGATGAAATGTTGAAAGGCCTAATCTTGTGCAGGCCTTGTGCGGATAACCACAGCTGTAGTGTGTTCATGAGTGCAAGAGCTATTTCACGTCCAGAAGACATCTTTTGTGACATATCTCCCTATCCTTTTGAAGTGTAAACTTTGAAGTTTATAGTGTGTAAATCATATATCAATAGTAAAACAAATGAATAAGTAAAGCACATGATGTGTTAGAATGTAGTTAAGTACAGATTTTGAAGCCATTGTTGATATAATTCATCCAGTTACCACCTAGGAGCTTCGGTTTCCTTTTTAATAAAATGGAGGTTTAGCCCAAATGATTTATAGGGTCTCTTCCAAATCTAGTTTCTGGTTGGTTGTTTTATTAATCTTCCTGTGTGGTCACTATTTCAAAAGAGCTGCTGGGAAAATCAGCTGTAGAATACAAACCATCCCTTGTGCCATTAGCATCTCATTTGAGGTGTGCCTATTTTTAGATATTGACCATTTTGATTTCTTTTTATTATTTTTT
>NW_008466956.1:0-907 GCF_000622305.1 Nannospalax galili
AACCATCATAGCATGCATCTGGAATGCCTTTGTGCAGTAAGAAGCCAGGAGAGCAACAAACTAAAGAAATCAGTGTCCAAGGCCTCCACATCCAGTTGAGCAACAGAGGGAGAGACACCAGACTTTAACAGGGACTCATAAATGCCATGAAGAAATTACAGAGGGGTTTTCATAACACATAACTTCTGGCATCTTTTTCAGTGCTGAGAACACCTTCACTGGACATCACTTCAGTGGTCTGAAAGACAACTCAGATTTAAAAATTCCGAGTTTCACACCACACTGCACCACCCTACCTCAAGCCCCCATCTACCTCTCTTTAAAGGCCTGCAAAGCAAAGTGCGGCTGGTGGACTAGTAGTGGCCACACTCAGCTAGTTGATGCCTCGCTATCTATTTAAGCTTTCAGCAAGCTTTCCAGAGGATCCTGGGACTCTGAGCACATTCGAATTAAGGAAGCTCTGTCAAGGAAGCTGTCTTCCCGATCTGCAGGCTGAGGGTGAAGGGCGAAGACTTGCCCCACCTGCTGATGACAGCAAGCCCTGCTCACCTGTGAGAAGGCAAGCTGCAGACTGAAGCAGGCAGCGTTCCGTAAACTGTGACCCCTTGTTAATGGTCACTTTGGAAATTCCCAAACTGTGAGTCGGATTAGCGCAGAAGCTGTGGTTACCAGGCAAGTCGAGGGTCCAAACCACTTCAGAAGGATTCCAAAACACACTCTGTGTCACAGTTTCAAAACAAAGCTGGTAATATTTTAATTCCCTTGCCACAAGGGCATGTCTAATACAACTTGTCAGTGGGCCAGTGACTTAGAGAAAGGATTCTAGATTTCCCCCATCCTATCAGTCCCTTGATACCAAAAAACTAAACTGAAATGTGTGTGTGTGTGTGTGTGTGTGTGTGTGTGT
>NW_008466957.1:0-910 GCF_000622305.1 Nannospalax galili
GGGGGGGGGTAGGGAAGGATGGGGGGAGGTATGGGTAAACATTTCATTTTCTTGTCCCCCCCTCCAAATGGGGGAGAAAAACAAAACTACACAAAGCTAAGACAGCCAACAAGGAGCCAGAGGCAGGAGCTGCTTTTTGCTAACCAGTGCAGCTCAGCTGAGATTCTGGCTCCTTCACAGTGCGAAGTGTGTTGGGTTCTCTTCTGCCCTGCAGGGTCAGGAGGGAGCAAACAGATGGCTCTCGGCAGACAGTCTGCATCCCTTCCACAATCATCTGGGCTGGGCCATCTTCCTTCACCCAGCAGATGTAGATGGTGACAGGGCTAGGAGCTAGAGCCCACCAGCCTCTTCACCCAAAGAAAGAAAACCAAGGAAATATGCTTTATTCTTTAAAGTTTGAGGTTCCAATCTGTGCCACTTTCACTGCCAGAGTAGTAACCCCAGGGGGTACCAGCACCTCTGTTTCCAGGAGTAGGGATGGGGTGGGACAGGAGGAACCGTGTACAGTGAGTCACAAGAATGTCAAAGTCAAAATCACTACTGAGACAGAAAGTAGACTGGTTTATCCTGCCTCTGATTAGAAAAGCTCACTCTCCCAATGAGTGCCTCTTCTGCAAACCCCAGTATTTGCATCCTGGTTGTACACTCTCCTATGGCAGAAGCCTGAAGATCTCAGAGTAGAATCTGCTGGGGCACAACGATAGTGCTGGTCTAGACAAGAAGGGAGAAAGCACTGGAAAGAGACAGAAAGGAAGAAAGAATGAGAGAAGAGCAAGGGAATTTAGGAAGAAGCCAGAGGAGCGAGGGGAAGGGGGTGTGCAGAGCAGTGCTAGGAAGGGCTGGCCAGAGGCCTCCCTGAAGCTGCAAAGGAGCCCCATACCTGGCCCAGCATGCCTCTCTAGCTTAAGAG
>NW_008466958.1:0-907 GCF_000622305.1 Nannospalax galili
ACATGGTGACTAACAGCTGTCTGTAAGTCCAGTTCCAGGGATCTGATGCTCTCTTCTGGCCTCTTCAGGCATTGCATGATATGGGTGTACTTACTTACATGCAAGCAAAACACTCATACACATAAAATAGAAATAACAAATAACATATTAAAAAAGAAAAAAAACAGATTTCCTTATTTCAAGGTATAATAATATATACAGTTTTTAATTTCTAAGAACTCTTTTTACTATGATAGGTACTAACAATTAGACCTTTCAAGACCTTCAAGATAGTCAAACTTAAGAGAAAATGCAGGATTTTCCTTGGTGATTAGATAAGAAAAATATATTTTACTAAAATTAAACATTTTTTATTCATGTAGGAGAGGACATAACATCATATTGACTAACTTAGAACACAGTGATTTCATGTATTGTTTTAGGAGTCAAGAAATCTCCCACATGAATGATGACTTGAGAGTATTTAGATAAAATCACTCTGTTCCCTGGATCTTATAAAACGTTCCTGGAATTTCTTTTTGCTTCTGCTTCAGAGTTATGGAAATATCACTCAATTCCTTTCATCATATGGCTTTAAACTTCCCAGTGGACCTCATTTTCCCACAGTTATGCATATATATGTATACATACACACATAAGCATGTATACATATATACCCCAAATGAAAACAGTTTCTAAGGGGTCTATAATCTTCACCAAACAATACAACTATTAAATGATTTGTGGGCACATAATTAAATAAAGAACAAGCCAAAGTCCGAGAGCAGGAGCATAATAGAACTTCCCACCCTTTCTGAGATTTGATAATTATTTTGAGAGAAAAACTTTTAGTAGAATACTGTGGGTTGACTTTTATTTCAGAATCAATTTTATTTGTGTGTGTGTGTGTGTGTGTGTGTGTGTGTGT
>NW_008466959.1:0-910 GCF_000622305.1 Nannospalax galili
TTTTTTTAATGTTTATCAAATGTATTCCAAGCCTAGAGCTTCTCCCAGAGTTCTTGACCTGTATGCCAACTGCCTGTTGGATAGTTTTATCTGGGTGTAACAGAAGCACCTCAAAATCAGCGTATTGTACACAATGCTTATTGTGTGACTGCTTAACCATTTCCCACTCACAAATATGCTTCAAATTCGATTACTTCTTTCTTTTTGTTCAAGTTCAACATATATTTCTTTCTTTGCAAATGCCATTCCATCCCCCAATTGAAAAAGGCAGAAATATTTTTGTTAATATTTATTTAGTTATTTTCATTTTATGTATATGAGTGTTTTGCCCACATGTATGTAAGTGCAGTCATGTTTGCAGTGCCCACTGAGGCCAGAAGATGGCATTGGATCACCCAGATCTGGAGCAGTGGACAGTTGTTAGTCACCATGTGGGTGCTGGGAACCGAACCTGGATCTTCTGCAAGATCAACCAGTGCTCTTAACCATTGAACCATCTCTCTAGCTCCAAGTCAGAAATCTTAGGGTGATCCTTGATGTCCTCCCTATCTCCCTTTTACCAGTCAATGACCAAGAAGCATAGGTTCTATGATCCAATTATTTCCAAATCTATTCACTGCTCTTTAACCCCATGGTCGCATTCTACTCTCTGTTGCCCTCATCTTTCCTGTGGATTATCTAAACAGCATCCATTTTTTAATTGTTGTCAACTTTTATACTTTTACCCATTCTATAACTAGAGAAAAGTTTTAAAAGGTAAATAAATATGGTTATGTTCCACCCCTGTTTAAGTCTTTTAATGGTCTCCCATTACTCTTACATTCCAAATTATTTTTTAAAAATCTGTTTTACATTTATTTGAGAGAGAGAGAGACAGAGAGAGAGAAACACAGAGACAGGGAGAGAGAGA
>NW_008466960.1:0-910 GCF_000622305.1 Nannospalax galili
TTTGCATGAAATTGTATCTCAGTCTAAGGTCTCATGCTGTTGCTGCTGCTGCCTTACTGTCCTAGCAATTTAAGAAGCACATCTATAGTCTTGGGAGTCATGGCCCATCACTGTCTGTGTGCACCACTGGTTATCTTTTGATCTTTCAATTTTCATTGTTCCCTAGCAGTGAAGGCTAAAAGAGATACACTGATTCTAGGTACATTTTGTAACCTTCTATAAGATAAATCAAGAACTAATTAAACTAAGAATTAGTTTATATTTCTGAACAAACAATTGTGGAAAGGTGGTGATGTGTATTCAGAAGTTTAGCAACGCACATCTGATCAGTGCATGAAGTAGATGCGTGTCACCGAGATTTGACTGGAATTCATTAGGAAGCATTGAGAGAAGGACTGAAGGCTGAAGAGATACACGTGCTTTTCATTCCTGCTGGATAATGTAGAGGAAGCCCAGAGTCACTCATGGATGCCTCGCCCTTCACAGGCAACTGGACATTGTTCTACCAAGAACTGAAGATGCACATGCAGTCACCTAGAGGGTCTTATGATGCACTTGCTACCAGAGAGTATTTTCCCCCTGGGCTTGGCAACCATTTCCCCTTCTTGACATTTATCACCTCTTATGGCTGAAGAAGGTAGACAGTATAATGATCCTGCTGTCACCAAAATCTATACACCAAGGAGAACAGGTATTTGCCTTATCAGTTTTAAAGATTTTAATTTCAGTTACAGGTGAAATAGCTTTTCTCAGACATTAAAACTTCGAATGTCCTTTTATGATTCTGTTTATATTGCAGTAGTATTTATTTTTAGTGATGAAAATTGTATGTCATGTTAGCAAACACAGCTCCAACTCACAGGAGATTGACTGCAGTTTCTTTTGACCCATGTGCAAGGAATGTACACCC
>NW_008466961.1:0-910 GCF_000622305.1 Nannospalax galili
CCCCAGTGAGGGTCTCTCCTCAGGTGTGTCAAGGTGACAGCTGAGGCTGCCCAGCACAGCATCCTCTCAAACACAAAGGAACGTGCAGATGTTCTGCTATGCAGGTCCTCCAGAGAGAAGGAAAAGGTGCATGTGCTCAATGGTCCGGCACAGGTGGTCGGGCTGCTCTCCAGGTCCAGCCTGGGCGATACACTGAGCTCTCAAGTAAGAGCCCCGACCTCCCATTAAGAGGCCTGGAGAATCTGAGGGTCCAACAGAATGGGAGAGCAGGGCCAGGTGAGGCCCGGGGGAGAGAAAATGCAGCCTCTGTGCTGAGTGGACATGTAAGCAAGCTTTAAAAGGTGCTCCAGAAGTCTGATACCTCAGGAGAAATTTGCAAAGTTAACAGATGGGAAAAGGCACATGAGAAATCTCCTAGGAAACAAAGGGCTTCAGGAGCGACTCCTCAGGAAGGTAAATAACTGCAAACAAGAACACGGAGTTACAGAAAACAAACGAGGGTTTCAAGGTCAACGTGGACCAAGGACCAGTCTCAAAATTTAGAAAAAATATAGGACTGAAATAAAAGCCTAATTCAATAAAATATTGATCTGGGAAAAATATTCAATAAAGGAATTCAAGATTTTTATAACACAACAGAGGAAATCAATCAGAAAGCACCAGAGATAAAGAGAAACACGGAAGATATGTAAAGAGGTGTGGAGAAGATGCTAAAATGGAAGAGGCAAGGCTAGATACCATCATGTGTTTTTCCAGAAGACAAAGAAAATATCAGACTTAACCAGCCATGAGGGTTAAGTTGAACACGCAGAGTCCAAATTCAGATGCAGAGCCACAGATCTGAGATGATAGTTAAGAATTTCAAATTAGGGGGCTGCAGAGATGACTCAGTGGTTAAGAGCATGGACTG
>NW_008466962.1:0-910 GCF_000622305.1 Nannospalax galili
TGAGCTGCCTTTTATTTGTCAGAGATGTCACAGAATTCTTTGCTCTTTTTTTCTTAAAAGAAATGAAGATTTAACCAAACTGCTAGGCAAAACTCTCCTGTTAATTAATATGGCTGTGTTAAAGAATTGGGCGGAATGTCAAAATAGTATTTTTTTTGCTAGGCATTTTAGCCCCAAATGGACTAAACAATGTTGTTGGTAAGTGAAGGAAAGACAGGATAGTCTAAAAATAAATCATGTGGAAAAATTGCATTAAGTCAAGGGAACAATATTCCCCGAATTGTGCTGAAGCTGAGATAAATAAAACTTAAACAAGGAAAGAGAAAAATGAGCCTAGGTCTGACTGAAACTTCTCTGCTAATGCCAAATTTAAACATGTATTCAAATATGAGAAATATGTCTAGAATGTATATATGTACATATATTCATAATGACTATATTGGGTCCCATGAAAGTTATCAGTTTTTCCCAGGACACATGAAAATTACCCTTGCACAAAATAAAATAACTATATCCTCAGTCCAACAGCAGGTTAAAGCATATCTATGCAGCATCCTTCATGCAAAATAACAGAGGCACACTAGGGTAGAATTACTGGAATTAACCTTCCATTGCTCCTTTGTTTTTTAGGAGGGCAAGATCAAAGACCAGGTCCCATAAAAATCCATTAAAATAAAAACAGAAATTGCTGAGGGCTGGGGAGGAATGCCAACGAGAATTACCTCCTCCCTTTTAGTACAAAGGATTGTTAGAACAAAATTTCCTTTGATTTAGATCTGTTTTAATATGTTATCTATAATTCAAGGGAGAGGTGGGTTAGTTGATTTGATGAGGGAAGGGAAAGAATCTTCACATGAAGGAAAATAAAAGAGAATAAGTAGAGTGTTAAATAGAACTGGTAGATAAAGCC
>NW_008466963.1:0-910 GCF_000622305.1 Nannospalax galili
GAAAGACTAGACAAAACTAATCTGTAGTGACAGCGAGAGCTCCAAGGCTGCCTGGGCTTCTGGAGTTGTAGCTCGGGGGTCGAGTATTTGCCTAGCATTCCTGAAGCCTTGGGTTTGATCCCCGGTATCAGGGGGAAGAAAAAGAGAAGACGTGCTCATAATAGTGGGAAACTCAACTGCTTACTGCATGAAGAACCACTTTGGAGTGATGAGAATAGTCTGTTCCTTGATGGGGGCGGATTATAGGGGTCTACACAGTTTTCAAGACCATCAAAGGTACATTTGAGTACATTTTATTGTATATGAATTAGAGTTCAATAAAACTTGATTTTTTTTTCTAGAAGAAACTATGCATTAAAGGGATGTCCTAGCTTTCTGTTTGGATAATAAACACTGACCAAAACTAACCCGGGGAGGAAAGGGTTCATTTCACCTTACAGCTTACAGTTCATCATGGAGGGGAGAAAGGGCAGGAGCATGGAAAACTGAAGCACAGACCAAGGAGGAATGCTGCTTACTGGCTCACTCTTCAGGCCTGTGCTCAGCTTGCTTATACAACCCAGGACCACCTGCCCAGGGGTAGTAAAACCCACAGTGGGCTGGGTCTTCCTATCTTGCTCAATAATCAAGAAAATGCCTCACAGACATGCCCACAGGCCAGTCCAACAGAGGAAATTCCCCTGTTGCGGTTCCCTCCTCCCAAGTGTATCACGTTGACAACTGAAGCTCTCCAGCACAAAGAGCTAAAAGGATTCAGAGTGCAGGGGAAAAAGGCTTCCTGGAACAAGGATTTTGAAGATATAAGCCATCTTGGAAAGAGCAGGAATTAAATGCAAAAATAGGGAATTTACACAATGAGGTTAAAAAAAAAGATTATTAATTATGTTTTGAAATTTTGGGTTTTTTTTTT
>NW_008466964.1:0-910 GCF_000622305.1 Nannospalax galili
TTTTTAGAAATGTTTTTATTATAAGTAGAATTCATATGAAGGGAACTTTTGAAAATATTCAATTAAATGAAGGATCAGCAAAAGGAATCTAGTCATTTCAAGGAAAATAAAGGATTATTAAAACATACCCCTTTGCCATTTGCTGTCTACTTTTTCCAGATCGTGTCCTAATTCCTTCCCTGGAAACAGTAATCACCACGCCAGTTTGTATTTAACGATATATCAGTTTAGGTGTTTTGCGTACTATGTAAATAGAGTCATGTAGTAAGGAATTTTATTACTTACTCATTTTTTCTGTGGCACAATGTAAAGTTCGGATCTCACATGTCCACTAAAGGTCCATTTGGTAAACACTTGATCATCAGCTCAGCACCACTGAGGGGTGCCTCTGAGAGGGGAAGGCTAGGAGGTCCTTCAGTCCCTGGAAGCATGCCCACAGAGGGGGCTGTGGAACTCAGGACCCTTCCTGTTCCACTCTGTTCCTTGGCGTATTACTTCCATGATGTTCTGCCTCACTCAAACCAAGAGGGCCAGCACAGTCACAGACTGGACCCTTAAAGCCATGGCCTCTTAGTCTCTACACTTTGGCCATTCGTGACCTTCTGTGTTCCTGGCCTCTGTTGCATGAGGAGCTTCGCTGATGAGAACTGAGAGATGCACCAGTGTCTTCTTTACCCCTTGTTCTGTGTTCCATGAGCCTTAGGTGCAGAAGTTGCACTATAGATGTGCCACTTAGGCTTGGGCGATTCACAGACAATGTCTGTGTGACCAGCTGTGGTGCTCTGTGGTAGTCTCTGTCTGGTAAAAAAGAAGCTTCTCTGATGAGTGTTGACTGTGATATCTGTCTGTAACGTAAGGATAAAGTCTTCAGAGTACTGCTCCTTCGACAGGACTCCTAGATTAAACTTCA
>NW_008466965.1:0-909 GCF_000622305.1 Nannospalax galili
TCTTCTGCAAGAGCAGCCAGTGCTCTTAACCACTGAGCCATCTCTTTAGCCTCAAACCTATGTTGTTTTAAGCCACTACATGTGTGGCACTTGGCTACAGCAGCCATGGGAAACATGTACTGAGGGGAGGGTGTGCCTTGAGCCCATGTTTGACTGTTCATTTCTGACCCTTATCAGAGGATGCAGGCTCAGTAAAGATTTGTGGAGTGAGTGAATGAATGAGAGCAAAGACAACTGAGTGGGGGCTCCCAAGCATTTGTCGAGTGAATGAACAAACATGCCAATAAAATGGTGACTGAGGGAGACGATACCCAAAGTGGGTCCCTGTGGAATGGATGGGGTCGGAGTGAACATTAGCACAGATGTGCATCAGCAGACTCCTATCTCTATCTTGGGTCTCCAGATGTTGGAGGATGTCAAACCTGGTTTCAGCCAGAGACCTGTGAAAGGTGGGACATGTAAAAAGCAAGGTTGAGGGTGCTCCCAACAACAGCATCTGCTAGACAGAGGGGAGGACAGGATTGGGCTGAGGGTCAACTGTTACAAAGTGCAGTTGCCACTCAGGAAGCTCCAAATGACTCTTTGGAGTTGTCCTTGAGCATCAGGGGTTGGGCAGTTATAGGGGGGCATGTGTGGTGGAAGGACCATTGGAAGCTCAGCTTTGCACACGGGAGTGTTTACTGGATACCCAGGTGGAAGTGGAGCAGGTATCAGAGGCTGGAGTTAGGAGGGTCCCAGTGGAGCTGGTCTGGTGACAGACAGCACTGGAGCCTGGAGCAGAGGAGTGGGCTGGCCTGACCCCTTGGCATTATATGGGCAACACACAGGAATCGTGAAAATTTCTAATGTCCAGTGGGAGGATGGAAAGAAGCAAGTGATGGAGAGTCATGGAGGCAGAGGGGTAAAGAT
>NW_008466966.1:0-909 GCF_000622305.1 Nannospalax galili
CCTTGAACTCACAGAGATCCACCTGCCTCTGCCTCCCAGTGCCAGCTAAAGGCATGCACCACCACACCCAGCTAAAAAGGAACTTCATTTCACTTAATAGTGACACTTTCCTCCCATTCTTCTCTGTAAGAGGAGACAGATTTCAGGCACAGTTGTATCAGACTGTTAAACTTACAGCAGGAAATAAAATCAAGTCTGACATTTATTCTGCTGATACCTTGCATTTTCCCATAAATTAATCAAGGGTGGTAAATTAACTGTGGGCTGCATTTGTGCATCTGAACCAGGTACAGCTGTTACAAAATAAGTTCACGTACAAACAAACCAATAATGAATGTTTGCTGTCACATCCCCAGAAGAAGGTCTGCATTGGCAGTTTTGTTGACCCACAAGCTGCTGCCTTTGTTAAAGGTTGAGGTTTACAGGCTGATTGGAGCCTGTGGGAGGTGATCAGTGTTTAGACGATTTCAAATGTGAAAAACAATTCTGCTCTTCAGCAGCTTGGGTGCCTGTCACATCTGAGCCTTTCAAACTGAGATGGCATTCTTTGTTTTTAAATATAATATTGTTATTTAGTCTCTGAGGATTTTGTACAAATATGTATTTTGATCACATCTACCCCCAACTCCCCCACCTGACTCCCCCTAACACATTTCCTTCCCAGCTTCATGTCCTCTTGTTTTTTGGGTTTTCTAAAGATTTATTTGATTATTTTTTATTTATGTGTATGTGATGGTGCCCATGTGAGTTCAAGTCCCTCAGACGCCAGAAGAGGGCATTGGATCTCTTGGTGTTAGAATTATAGGTAGTAGGGGCTGGAGAGATGGCTTAGCCGTTAACAACACTGGTTGTTCTTACAGACCCGGGTTCGAATCCCAGCACCCACATGGCAGTTAACAACTGTCTGTA
>NW_008466967.1:0-911 GCF_000622305.1 Nannospalax galili
TGTATGGCTGTCATTAAGACTTTTAACCTAGGCTCAAGCCTCTCTCCCACAAGTAAAGTGTTATTGGCTAGAATTCTCCATATAAAGTTTCAATTTTCCCCTTCATTTCTCTTCTGCATCCTTTGAAGTAAGTCTCCAAGCATGTCCCATCCTTAAGCAATAGAGAGGCATGCTCTGTCTCCTTAAGAATTTAGTCTCCACAATTAACATATGTTTTTGAGATTAAAAAAAATATAAAAGGAGTGAAGAGCACTTGCTGCTCTTGCCAAGGACCTGGGTTCATTTCCAAGCACCCACATCAGACAGCTCATAACCTCCTGTAACCCAACTCCAGCAGTTCTGACCCACTTCAGACCTCTGAGGGCACCACACTTGTGTGATACACATACAGCAAACAGGCACACACATAAATAAAAATAAATACAATTAAATATATGTAATAAGATAATAAATTAACAGGTACATGAAATATTACAAAGGAGAATCATTCTCAATAAAAATGATACACGGGGCTGGAAAGATGGCTCAGCTATTAAGGACACTGGCTACTCTAGCAGAGGGCCCAGGATTGGTTCCCAACATCCACATGGCAGCTAACATGTAACACCAGGTTCAAGAGATTGGATGCCCTCTTCTGGAATTTATGGGTATTACATACATGGGTGCACTCATTCATGAAGGCAAAATACTCATATACACAAAATAAAAATAAAGTATTTTTAATGATACATTGAGAAGCAATAATGTCCAATTCTTTTAAAGTTCTCATATGAGTATATATTGCCAATTTTGTTCACTTAGACAGTTTTACTTCTACATTCATTTCATAAATACATTGTTTCTATACCATGTATTTAAGTATATATAAACATTAAAAATGAGGGGAAAATACAGAGTCACTTATACAACAG
>NW_008466968.1:0-896 GCF_000622305.1 Nannospalax galili
CACACACACACACACACACACACACACACACACAAATAAAATAAAAATGTAAAAGAAAACTGAGGGGCTAGAGAGATGGCTCAGAGGTTGAGTACTGACTGCTCTTGCAGAGGACTCAGGCTCGATTCCCAGTATCCACATGGTGACTAAGAGCCATCCTTAACTCAAGTTTTAGAGGAATCTGATGCCCTCCTGTGACCTCTATAGCATTGCATGACATGAATGCACTCACATATATGCAGGCAATACACGTACAATAAAAAAATATAAAAAAGAAAATTGAAAAGAAATAGAACACTTGAATAAACCAGTAACATTAGGAAAATGAAATGGATAGTCAATTTTTTTCTGCCCTCTCCCAAGCCTAGATGATTGTCAAAGCAGGCTTTGGGAAATCTTGGAGATAGGTAACTCCTATTCTTCATAAGCTTTGTTTTAAAGAGTTGGGGATTAAGAGAATGATTGCCTTTCTTATTTAAAAGGGTGATAGAATCTTATTGTCTAAACTTGAAGACAGAATCAGAGAGAGAGAGATTATATTTGGGGGGTATCTATTAATATGGCAAGAAAAATCCTAAAAGTATGAACTCTATCATCATTTCAAATGATAAGCTTTTCTGCATAGAAACATCCCCCTAGATGGTCAATCAGTGAGTGGGCAACTGAGTGAAGTACAACTTGGTTCCACGGCCTCAAGAACAAACACATAGGAAAGCATCACTGCTTCTTGGAAGCCCAGAGCTGAGAGGCTAGCTGACCTGCTTGTTGGCCACACAGCTGTGCCTCTCAGAAGGCAGGAGAAGCCTTTCAGAGCTCTTGATCCTCTCTCCATTTAAAATGGTGACAGTTTTCATCATGGTCATTTCCTATGAATGTGGGTTCTTATTTAAAAAAAA
>NW_008466969.1:0-910 GCF_000622305.1 Nannospalax galili
AATGTTTGTTGCACAAACATGAGGACCTGAGTTTGAATCTCCGGACCCATGTAAAACTGGGCATACCACCTATAGACCCAGCACTGTGGAGAGTTCAGACAGAAGGATCACTGGTGGTTGCTGCCCACCAGCCTAGCTCCAGGTTCAGTGAGAGATCCCATCTCAAAGGACTAAGGTAGAAAGTGATAGAGCAGGACATCGAATGTCCTCCTCTGGCCTCCACACTCGTGTGCATAAGCTTTTGCGCCACACTCACAGGTATATACACATAAGCCACACACTCACACGTATGTGCATGCATATACACACAACTTTTAAAATAGGAACTAGAAGGGCTCAGAGTGTCACATCCCAACCTTTCTGCAGCATTTCTTCAGGTCTTCCTAGGCTATCTCACATTCCATTTTGTGAGCTGACTGTGACACATGCACAGTCAATTCAAAGGTTGCCAGATTAAAATGTGAACAGCACCCTATCTCTATTGAGAACGTGCCAGATTTCAGACTCAAAAAACTCAAGTCAGCTCCCTTGGCTTTCACTTCCAAGCTTCTGAATTCCTCCTCTCCCCCATCCTTTTCTCCTTTCCATGTTGCAGTCCATCCTCAGGGAGCCTGCATTTCCTCTGCCTAGAAAATTCCCTCAATTAAAGCTAGAAAAATTTGACACCCATTCATTGTCACCTCCAGGTGCTCTTTCCTGAGCCCCCACTGAAAAAGCACCCTCCATTGTTTCTTCATTCTGATTTTCTTCAAAATAACAACCTCTGATACATAGTAAGTGCTCCACAAATGTTTGTCCTGATACATAGTATTCTGTAAATGATAAATGACTTACAAATGTCATAGGAATTTGAATTTGGACAGAATCAAAATTAAATTACATTTATTATTCTCTCTCTCTCTCTCTCTCT
>NW_008466970.1:0-910 GCF_000622305.1 Nannospalax galili
CAGAGGTGGTGTGACCCCTGGTGCATTGGGGGATCCGATGTCGTCTTCTGACCTCTGAGGGCATCACATGATGGGAGTGCACTTACATACATGCAGACAATGCACTCATACACAGTGTGAGTATGGGTTACACAGTAACCCTCCAAACACAGAGGGACCCCTTCAAGCTTCTATTAGGTGACTTCCTCTCTGGCCTCTTTTGACACCTCCTCTTGCTCTTCCTCCAGCCTGCTGTGGTGGCAACTTCCTGTGACTGCTCATTTCCGATTGCTTCACTGGCTCCCACTTGGCCCAAAGGAAACTGTAATATTTCTCTTCTAACTCCTGAGGCTGGGAGAACCGAAGAAGGTTAGAATGCAGAGGGGCTTTCTGTCCTTGTCATCTGTCGGCCTCAAGGCAGGACATAAATCCTCCTTTCCTGGAGATGGTTTTTATCAGCTCAGAACCAGGCACCAGGGATCTGCAAGCAAACCTGACCTCACTAAATTTTCCCCATGTTTATGCACTTCACAGTCTCCTGCCTTTTAATTGTCCTCTGTCTTCTCCCTGCGCTGAGATTTATCCTTCTTTGTCTAAAAAGTATAAAAGCATCTTGCTTTGGTCAATTTCTTTGGACTTAACTCTATTGGGAAGAGCCCCATACACATGTATATTTAATGTAAATGATATGCTTTAGCGGGGCTTAGTGCCATGCTAGTAATCCCAGCACTTGGGTGGTAGAGGCAAGAGGATCAGAAGTTCAAGGCTATCCTCAGTTACAAAGTAAGTTCAAGGCCAGCTTGGGCTACATGAGACTATCTCAAAAACAAAACATCCAGGTGTACTGGTGCACACCTTTGATTCCAGCGTTGAAGAGGCAGAGGCAGGCAGCTCTCTGTGAGCTCAAGGCCAGCCTGGTCTACATAGTGAG
>NW_008466971.1:0-911 GCF_000622305.1 Nannospalax galili
CCTTTGGGTATATGCCAAGGAGTGGTATAACTGGATCATATGGTAGCTTCAATTTTTTTTTTTTGCAAATTCTCCACACTGCTTTCCACAGTGGGTGCACGAGTTTGCATTCCCACCAGCAGTGAATGTGCATTCCCCTTTCTCCATATCTTTGTCAGCATTTGATGTCTTTTGCTCTCTTGGTCTTAGCCAGTCTGAGTGGGGTAAGATGAAATCTTAAAGTGGTTTATATCTGCATTTATCTAATTGCTAAGGATGCTGAGCACTTTTTAAGGTGCTTCTTTATCCATTTTTATTTCTTCTTTTGAGAACTCTCTGTTCAGGTATATTGTCCATCTTTTTAATAGGTCATTTTTAAATTTAATTTAATTTAATTTAATTTTGGTTTCTTTATTTTCAAGTTCTTTGTATGTTCTGGATGTTAATTTTCCATTGCATGTATAGCTGGTAAAGATTTTATCCCACTCAGAGGGTTTCCTCTTCCTTTCCTTGGTTGGTTCTTTTGCTGTGCAGAAGTTTTGTAACTTAATGAGGTCCATTATTGATTGTTGACTTTAATGCCTGAGCAGCTGATGTTTGATTCAGAAAGTACTTTCCTACACCTATATCTTGGAGGATGCTGTCTATGTTCTCTTCTAGCATTTTCATATATTCAGGTTTTGTCTTAAGATCTTTGATCCTTTTGGAGTTGACTTTTATGCAGAGTGTAAAAATAAGGGTCCAGTTTCATTCTTCTATGGGTGGAGATCCAGTTTTGCCAGCACCATCTGTTGCTGTCTTTCCTTCATTGTGTGTTGTTGGCACCTTTGACAAATGTCAGATGACTGAAATTGCACATACTCATGTTTATGTCTTCTATTGTGTTCCATTGATTTATGCGTCTATTTTTGTGCCAGTACCATGCTGTTTTT
>NW_008466972.1:0-911 GCF_000622305.1 Nannospalax galili
TGGTAATGGACCGGATCCTTTTAAACGCTGAGCCGTCTCTTCAGCCCGTCTATCCTTTTTAAAAGACCGGGTCTGACTACGTAGGCCAGGCTGGGCTTGCACCCTCAGAGATGTGTCTGTGGCTCCCGAGCTCGGCTGCAAGGCCTGCAACACCACGCCCGCGCTTCTATCCACTTTAAGGTTAAAGAGAATCTCTAAACAATATGGCTAACAATTTAGAAAAATTCCCACCTGCTCCCAGTAGTACGCAAGTTGGAGAAAAAATAAAAAATATATTTAACTAGGAGAAAGAAACTGGCAGGCAGAAGCTTGCGCTCTTTGCAGTAGGAAATGGGGCGGCCCCGACCTAGCAGGCCCAGGAGCAGCACCCAGAAGGCCCCGGCTGCAGGCCCGGCGCTCCGGAGGCCCCGAAGCGAGGTCGGTGCAGCCTGGGCCCAGAATGGAGAAGCGGCCTCAACCGCCATGGCCCGCGCCCCACCGAGGGAGGCCTCCGGCCTGCCGCCCCCAGCCGACCGCCCGCCCCCGCCCCCGCCCCGGCCCAGCACACAGCGTCCGGCTCTCACCATGTCCGCCCGCCGAAAGACAGAAGGGCGCCAGGCACCCGAGAGTCAGGCGGCCCGCGCCTGCGCACAAGCGCCCGGCGGACCACGCCCTACTTAGCTGGCCGCGCTCCTGCCGGAAGGACCCCGCGGCCTCTCTACACTTTAGGAGGCCTCGCAAGGAGCCCTAGGTTCCTTCTCTACCAACGCAAAAACCGGGCTTAAGATGCAGGCTTAGGGGCTGGAGAGGGCTCAGCGGTTAAGAGCCCTGGCTGCTCTTGCAGAGAACCCAGGTTCGATTCCCAGCACCCACAGGGCTAAGAACCGTCCTTGACTCCAGTTCCAGGGGAATCCGGAGCCCTCTTCTGACCT
>NW_008466973.1:0-911 GCF_000622305.1 Nannospalax galili
TCTCTCTCTCTCTTGCTCTAATGGGGTCTTCCTAGTCCCAGATCACCTGGAAGTCAGGCAGGCCTTGATCTTACAGAGATATGCCTGAGTCTGCCTCCCGAGGGCTGGGATTAAAAGCACACACCACCATGCCTAGCATTTTACACATTTCTTTAAAGATGGAATGTCTTCTGTCTTATTTAACTCTTTGAGAGAAAAGACAGTACATCTCATTTACATTTCCCACACTAAGAAACTAGATAATGGGTTTTCAGTCACTCTGACTTTCTCCAAGTAACCACATGTCATGTGGTATTGACTTCATATAATCCTGTGTTTCCAAATCCAAGACCAATGTTGCAACCTCTTCTACTTCTCAGGGAGATGTATTAGGGCCTACTAAACACCAAGAGTGATATCTGGCACTTGGTAAGTGCACAACAATCTCAAACCATTGTCAAAAAGACCCCTGTTGTATAAAACTCATGGTGCTTAAATACTGGTGTTTTTGGTTAATACCATTGTTTTGTTTGCTTTTATGTTTCTCATGTACCTAGGCTGGCTCTGAACTGTCTGTGTAGCTGAGGCTGACTTGGAACTCCTGATCCTTCTGCCTCCACCTTACGTGTGCCACGCTTATAGGCAAATGTTTTGTTTTACAACTGTTGAACTCACAGGGAGAAAAACTAAATTTCCATTTTTTCTTAAAAGAAATTAAATTTAGATGCGTATGAGCAGATGGCTAAGTAGTTAAGACTGCTTTCTGCTCTTGCTGATGCCCTGACTTTTATTCCCAGCACCCATTTAGGGCGGCACACAACTATCTGCAACTCCAGCTCCAGAGGCTCTATGTCTGGCCTGTGCAGTCACCTTCATGCATATGCATAGACCCACACACAGGTACAGAGATACAGAACACAGACACAGACACA
>NW_008466974.1:0-908 GCF_000622305.1 Nannospalax galili
GTGTGTGTGTGTGTGTGTGTGTGTGTGTGTGAACTTTTGGGAGCTGGTTCTTTCCTTGCTGTCGTCGAGGTGGGGTCCCTCTCATTCCTGCTGGTGCGCAGGCCCACGCTTTCCACCAATTCTCTTGTCTTTACTTCCCATCTGGCTACAGGAGGGCTGGGATTACAGATGTGCACCAAAGCATCTGTCCTTTAGGTGGGCTCTTTGTTTAGAATGCAGGTCATCAGGCTTGCCTAGCAAGCATTTTTACTTGCTGAACCATCTCCCTGACCCTTGTTTTGTCTTATTTTGGGGGATCTTTAATCCCTTTCTTTACCCATTTCCATACCTAGTGACCTTGGAAAGAAGGAACAGAGGAATGTGGTATCTGATTTGACTTGGTGACGTTCTTGTAATTCCCCTGTTTCCAGAATGCTGTGTCTCAGCTGTGGCTGATGTGCTAGACCTCAGGTCTTCAAGCACTAGCAGTGTCAGAAGTGACAGGCACATGGGATCATCACTGAGGGGGTTGCACTGCTGTCTAACCTGTGAGCATTCGACCTGTTGAACCCCTGCCTTTAACTCTCCCTACTCCACTCTGTATTTGGAGATTCCTGGAACTTCCCATGCCCTGCATATAGATTTGAGGGTTGTGCGCCTAAAAAATGAACTGTCAAGGAAGTGAGGCTTTTTGTCTCATAGTTAAACAAATTTTTAAACTAATTTGAAATAAAGATTTGGCAAAGTTTCTCTTGGCATAGCAGTTCATATGGGCTGTAGACTGAGCATGTATACTTTAGTATACAAAAAGTGCTTTATACCTAGAACTACATTTGTAGTACTAAAAGAAGAATATTTTTAAATAAGAGAGTTAATCAGAGGCTGGAGAGATGGCTCAGTGGTTAAGAGCATTGACTGCTCTTGCAGAG
>NW_008466975.1:0-911 GCF_000622305.1 Nannospalax galili
CTCAATTCAAAGTGTGCCATGACAATGCACCAATGAGTCATCACAATGCTCAATGACCCTTCACAATGATCCGGGGCCCATTTACAATGCTTCCATGTGACGTCACAATGCTCTACTGTGTCATCACAACACTCCAATGTGACATCACAGTGCACAGTGTGCCATCAAAGTGCAGCAGTGTGTCATTGCAATGTTCCTATGTGCCATCACAATGCCCCAATGAATATGAACTCACAATGCTTCATTGTGACATTACAGTGTTCAGTGTGCATACCAATGAACCACTGTGTCATCACAATGCTCCAAAGTGACATAGCACTGCTCAGATGCCATCACAATGATCCACATGTGTCATAAAAATATTCAATATGCCATCACAATGCTCAGTTTGTGCTCAAAATGCCCAAATGCCCCATCACAGTGAACCAATGGGGTTCACAATGCTCCATGTGCACCCAAAATGCCCCAATGTGCCATCAAAATGCTGCAATATTTCTTCAAATTCCTCCATTTTGACATCACAATCCTCAGTGAGTTATCACACTTTAGAAATGTGTCATCATAATGCTCCACTGTGTCATAATGCTCAATGTGCCATTACAATGCAGAATGGCCAAAACAAGGCCTCAATATGTTATCATAAGGACCAATGTCCACTCACAGTGCCCCAATAGGTAGTCACAATGCTCAATGTGCCATCACAGTGCTGAGTTTCCCCTCACAAAGCCCCTGTGTATCATCATAATGCTCAATATGCTACCACAATGCTGAATATCTCCTCACAATTCACCAATGTGTAATCACAATGGTCAATATGACACCACAATGCTGAATTCCCCCTCACAATGGCCCAATGTGTAATCACAATGCTCAATGTGCCATCACAATGCCCCAATGTGTCATCACAATGC
>NW_008466976.1:0-909 GCF_000622305.1 Nannospalax galili
CTCTGCAAGAGCAGCCAGTGCTCTTAACTGCTGAGCCATCTCTCCAGCATCCAAAACAAAAATATTAATAAAACATTTACAATAATATCAGAGATATCTGAGTACAAACCCAGAAATGGTCCGATGTCCGTCAACAGCAGGTAGATCAGCATCTTGGGTATGAGCACTATAATGAGCTACAAAGTAGAGGAGCCAGTGCCACAGCCAACACCGTGGGAGCTAGGGGCACCCCACTGTGTGCTTGTTCCCATGAGGGAGCAGCTGACTCTGAGCCCGGCACTCAGGTGGGACTGATAGTCAAACAGCAGGGTCCAGGCTGTGCCCACTACCACAGGAGGTAGAGCCAGCCAGAGGTGACAAACTGCTGATGCGCTGGAGTGGCGACGTCCATTAGACTCATGTTCAACTTCAGGAAAATGCCAGTGGCCGTGCTTAGAAACATTTATACCTGTGGCACCTACCAGACCACACCCATACCTTCTGCCTCTGCTGGGCTGGAGGAGACAGCACCCTGACACCCAGCCCCGGGGAGCCTCAGTTCTCAGGCTACCCTGAGTGCCTACCCTGGACCTAGAGCACCTGTAGGTGTGGGCTAAGAATGAAGAAAGTGTTGGAAACTAGACAAATAGTGCTGGGGGTGCAGCTCTGTTGTCTTGTCTATGACAGGAAGCCCTGAGTGGGAGCCCCAGCACTGCAGAAACTGGGTGTGGTGGTACATACTAATAATCCCAGCATCCCGAAAGCAGAGGCAGGACGATCAGAAGTTCAAGGTCATCCTCTGGTGGCTACGTGAGACCAAGAAGTAAACCAAGCCCACAAAGAGTCCCAAAGTGAGGGCTCAGTCTCTAGAGCCCACCAGAAGTCCCCCAGTGGCTGAAGTGAGGGGGTACTCAAACAGCAGTAACGAAG
>NW_008466977.1:0-911 GCF_000622305.1 Nannospalax galili
TATATATATATATATATGTTGAGGAGTGATGTTAAGAAAATATTAAATCTCTGCTTTCTGTAATTAAACCATTATGTTTCTATAAGAGCAGACAATCTTTTATACATAGTAAAAGCACTGTAATTCAAAACACAACAGTCTCAAATGTGAATCAAGGTATTTCAGGAAATGTTCCTTGGCACCATTTGGCATGATGGCACGCACAATGCGAAGTGTGTGTGTTGTGTTCATAGCCAAGGCTGCAGTGAAGTTGTACTATACAACATGGACCAGTGCTGTCAGAGACACTTCAGATGCATTTGATTTGGAAGTAGTTTTAGATAGTGCTGAGCATTCAGAAATCTTTTACTGTTGCCAAATTTTTCGTGACCCCCCCACATTCAGTTTAAGAAGCTTTGCTCTGAAGAACTGTGCTGGAGACTACATTTATTGTAATGAGACTTCATGGCAGTGATCAGGAACTTTTCTTTGTAATTGATTTCAGAACCAGTTCATAAACCACAAAAATAAAAGAGTCCTAATACTTCATTTTATGTTAGACAATCTCACAATGTAGTCTAGGCTGACCTTGAACTTGTGATTCTCTAGTCTCAGTTTCCCAAGTACTGGGATTACTGGTATGTGTCATTATACCTAGCCTAGCTCTCAATATTTTTTAATACCTTGAAATAGCAAAGAAAGTAACTCCCACCATCTGTAAAATTCAGTAATCTTAAACCAATATAACAGTAAAGTGCCTCTATCTTTTACACTGTCAAAGTAGTTATATAAAAATGCATGTAATTTCCTAGTCAAGAATCTTTTTCCAAAAATTGCCAAATTAGTCACCCAAGGGTCTTGAATAGATTTTAAAAATATTTTATTCTTTTTATTTTATGTGTATGAGTGTATTGCCTGCATGCATGTAAGTG
>NW_008466978.1:0-911 GCF_000622305.1 Nannospalax galili
AAAAAAAAACTGAGGGTAAGGGGATTGCTAAAAGAAGAATGGTAAGTCATTGAAGTATTTTACCTTCTTAAATTTATTTTTCTTTATTATGGGTATGAGTGGTTTGCCTGCATGTATGTAAGTGCACCATGTGTGTGCAGTGCCCAAGGAAGGCAGAAAAGGGCATTGGATCCTTTGGAACTGGAGTTATAGACAGCTGTAAGCTGCTAATTGAGTGCTAGGAGCTGAACTGGGAACCTTTGCAAGGGCAGTCTGCACTACTGAGCTATCTGATCTCTCCAGACTGTTTGTTTTTCATACCTTGGGGGGAGCTGGTACCAAGGTTAACTTTTTTTTCTGAAGGGGATGCTTAGGATTGAACTCAGGGCTTCACACATGGCAGTCATGTACCACTGAGCTACACCCCAACCCCATATATTCATTTAAAAGCAAAGACTGACTCAAGTATGTGGGTACAGGGTGAATGTTACAACAAAACAGCACTGTCCTTTTGCAGGAACCACTCAAGTCCTCCACTGGCTTCCCCAGGCTCTTCAGGGGTTCACTGCATGCACCTTGGGGCTAGTCAGCTTTTACTTTTAGAGTGCTTTATACTACGCCGACTTTCATTTCTATATAAAATGATTTTACATGCAAATGTGATGAGATGGGGGGAGTGGTTACATTATTTAGTCACTGTGGGGACATGATGGGAACATAAGGAGGTCACCACAGAGCCCCACAGAGTTGAGAAAAGCCTGAAATAAGAATGCTACTAAAGAAAAATCTCAAAGATATTAAGAAAGTAAAAATTTCAATTGAGATGCTAGCAGAAAACATAAAAATTTTTTAAATATTTTTTAAAAATTATTTTAATTTTTTGTGTATGAGTGTAATGCCTGCATGTATGTAAGTGCACCTGTGTCATGCAA
>NW_008466979.1:0-911 GCF_000622305.1 Nannospalax galili
GATCACCTATTGAAGCATTGTGATGGCACATTGGAGCATTGTGAGAGCACACTGAACATTGTGATGGCACGTTGAGTATTGTTATGATTCATTGGGCATTATGATATCACACTGAGCATTGTGATTTCACATTGAGTATTTTTATGGCATACTGAGCGCTGTGATGTCAATTTGGAGCATTTTGCTGACACTTTGGAGCATTGTGATATCATTAGAGCATTGTGATGACACATTGGGGCATTGTTAAATCACACTGAGTATTGTGACGACATATTGGAGCATTTTGATTACACATTGGAGCATTCTAATGTCACTTGAAACATTGTAACAGCAAAATGGAGCATTGTGACAACACATTGGTGCATTGTGATGGCATATTTAGCAAGTTGATGACACATTGCAGCATTGTGATGACACAGTGGTGCATTGTGATGTCAGAGAATTCTGATGTCACACTGTAGCATTGTGATGACACATTGGAACATTTTATTGGCACACTGAGCTTTGTAATGACATATTGGGGCATTGTGAGAGGAAATTGAGCACTGTGATGGCACATTGATTGAGCATAGTGATGACACACTGGGGCATTGTCAGTGCACACTGAGCATTGAATATGCAAATGGAGAATTGTCATTGTGATGGTGCATTGAGAACTGTAATGTCTCACTGGAACATTGTGATGACACCTTGTAGCATTGTGATCTCACACAAGGGTATTATGATGACACGCTGAAAACTTATATTTGTGCATTGTGAGGGCACACTGAACATTGTGCAAGCACATTGAACACTGTGACATCACATTGGGTGATTGTGATGGCACACTGTTCATGGGGCTATCATACTGAAGCATTGTGATGACATATGAAACATTGTAATAGCACATTGGAGCATTGTGATGTCACATG
>NW_008466980.1:0-911 GCF_000622305.1 Nannospalax galili
ACAGGGTTTCTCACTGAACCTGAATCTTGCTGTTCCAGTTAGATTGGCTGGCCAGTGAGCCCCTTGGGATCCACCTGACTCTGTCCTCCAGGACTGGGCTTATAGGCACACATTACCACATCGGGCTTTTAAGTGAGGGCTGGGAATCCAAACTCATGATCACATGGCAAGCATCCCCATGTTATCTTCCCATCCCTAAAGAACATTTTAGAAGACTATTTGATAATATATGAATTTCAATAGATATAAACAGTTGCTACAGGTATGTCTGGTCTTCTACTATAAGATTCATTTGAAAATATTACATTTACTAAGGCACTGCTTCCTGGAAAACTAGGAAAAGAAATAAAAATACGTCGTATTTTATACTTCTAACTGTGGATCTCTTTCTTTTCTTTTCCCTTGACTTTTTAAACACACATTTTTCATCATTTCTTTTAATATTTGTCAAGTAAATGTATCAAAACAAATAGTATTTAAAATCATTAGTTTTCAATGTATTGTCTTTCTGATGTGTAGAAAACCCACAACATCCCTCATCTACCCTCAAGTTAATTCATATAGAATATTTTCCAAGAATTATCTTAAAGGATATTTCAACCTGGTGGGGTGCTTATTTTCCACATTTCACATCACACATCTAACAAGGGAATTCAGGCTCTCTTCCAGGTCAGAGGGATCATCTGTTTAACTGGTTTCTGTATTTCTTGCTATGTTCTCTCCCAAGGGAGCAGCTTCCCTGACTGGACACTCTGGTGGAAGGCGGGTAAGAAGGGAGCTCTCTGTCTCTGATTTTCTCTTGCTGATCACTGTGGGCTATACTTGTTCTTATCAATTTCTACTTCAGGGAACACTGTTTAGCATCTCTTATTTCAGTTGAGTGGGTAGATGCACAAACATTCTCTCTCTCT
>NW_008466981.1:0-911 GCF_000622305.1 Nannospalax galili
TATCTGAACCTGGAATTGAACCTAAATTGTGAGTCTTAATTTCAGGCATGGAATTGGGACGGTCCATCTCCTGGACCCTTATCTGTCTTCTTACAACGCATAGATGTGCATTTTATGTTTGTCATTTTTCCAGCAGCCCAAGTGCTGATTTCCTTTTTATAAGAGAAATGTGGAGGCTCATACAGTCCCTTAAAATGATAGCACATGTTCCTTATTTTGAATTTCCATGTGTTGAAAGCATGTCCAGGCTTCTTGTGCCAGAGGCACAGCTCACCCTTCTTCACTCCCTCAGCCATGAGTGGTGTTAAGACCCAGGAGGGGAAGTAGCTGCTAGAAAAGACCAGGACTGGAGTACATGCTTTTAATTTTAATTTTTATTTATTCTTTGAAAACTGCATACATGTATGTAACATGTTTATCATATCCATCCCTCACTGTCTCCAACTCTCCCTAGGACTCCCCAACATATCTTCCTCCCAATTTCTTGTCCCTATTTATTTATTTTGAACGAGCAAATCCAAATCAGTGCTGCCCATAAGCACATGAGTGTCGTGTCATCTACTGGGGCATGGGAGCCCACCAGTGGCCACACATGTAAAGAAAAGTAGCCCCCCAACAGCCATCACCAATTGCCAGTAGCCCACTTTTATTTTAATACTTTATTTATTATTTCTATGAGTGTAGAGTGTATGAGTGTAGTACATGTATGCACGTAAGTGCACCCATGTTGTACGATGCCTATGGAACTGGAGTTACGGACAGTTGTTAGCTGCCGTGTGGGTGCTGGAAACAAACCCAGATCCTCTGCAAGAACAGCCGGTGTGCTTAACCACTGAGCTGTCTTTCCAGTTCCAAGTAGCTCATTTTTAAGCAACAGGAGTTCAGTGATCACAGTTCTAAAGGCTGGAACA
>NW_008466982.1:0-911 GCF_000622305.1 Nannospalax galili
CTCCAGCCCTGTTGTTTTTGAGACAGGGTCTCATTGTGCAGTCCTGGAACTTGCTATGTAGACCAGGCTGGCCTGGAACTTGTTTGTTTTAAAGAGCTAGGGTTGGGCTATGTTATTCAGGCTTACTATGAACTCTCAGCTACAAGTGATTCTCCTGCCTCAGACTCCTGCACTGGGAATTCTGGTGCAAACCACTGTGCTTGGCTTTGGTCAAATGTTAATACCCTGCCTCATGGAATAGCATCAGAGAAAAAAGGTAATGATTATAAAACTCTCATTGAAGCAGATAACAAAGAAAACCTAAAGGATGACAAGTAACTTGTTACAAGAAAAGCATCAGGGTTGGAGAGGAGGCTGAGTGGTTAAGAGTACTGGCTGTTTTTGCAGAGGATCCATGTTTGGTTCTTAGCATGAAAATGTAAAATAGTATTCCTATGGCTTTAAATATATGCTTGGTAAATTAATCTGAACCTTGAGCATGTATGTCTGAAGAGCCCTGTCTCATGGGAAAGTTAATGCAAAATGCTTGCTGAGCAGTTATCTCAGGATACCAGAACTGCCCTAGTTTCTCAGGAGATATGTTGATCTCCCAAAAAGGCATATTATGGAGATAATGTAATCTTGCTCATTATATTTTGCTGAACTGCTATATTCTTGTCACTTCATTATTGTTGGCTGTTCTGTAAACACTCAGTTGTAGCTCTGATGAGAATCAAAGCAGAGCTGCCTGTGCTTCTGGCACTTGTATGTGCAGCCATATAGGTCCCTGGTTATTATTCATTCAGTCCCATGATAATCCATTCAGGTCCCGAGGCTGCCCCTCTGATGGCCACACACATGGTGGAAAACAACAGTCGGTAACCCCAGTTCCAAGGGATCTGACACTCTCTTCTGGTTTCCATGGACACTAC
>NW_008466983.1:0-911 GCF_000622305.1 Nannospalax galili
ATACAGGCACATATATAAAAGATTTTGAATGGAGTTACCCTACAACAGGGAGACAATACCCCGATGTTGACATCATGATTAACAAACAGAAAGCCAAGTTACGGGAAAGGTTGCCTCCTTTGGAGTTGTTGGCCAGGTTCCCTAGACTAGCAAACATTGATAGCTATTGCCAATGCTGTTGATTACCTTCCAAATCTTGTTGGTAAGACTCTATTACTGAGGGAAATCCAAACTTGATTCACACAAAATTGAGAAATCAATCTGGTTCTTTCCTAGAAGCTTCTTCCTTACAGGTTGTATTACATAGTACTGCAAGGTGCTACGCATGGCATTGGAGGCAAAAATTAATCAACTGTTTGGTCCCTGTAAGATAGAGTGATGAGTGGTCCAGGAAGATTATGGCATGAATGTTATGGAAGATTTCCTGATCTGTTTTAAGGCATGCTTCACTAGAGAAAACTATTTGGCACCATTATTTGGATCAGGGTCCTGTGGCTACCTAGTTCATAAGCTTGAGTCAACCTAGTATTATTCTGATAAGTAGATGTGCTATTAAACTTAATCCTTATGACTTCCCTTAATATGCACATAGAAGTTAATCTCTCAAGCCTCATCAGAAATAATTTTTGTTGTAGATGGTGCTTAACACAGAGACACTCAACTTGTCCACATGCTAATAATAAGAGTCTGTGGAGTACTCAGCCCAAGATGGGACATGTATATCAAAACCTTCCCCCCAAGGCCAGGAATTGTTTCATAAGTGGAAAGACTTGCATTCAGAGGCTTTGTTTGACTTCAAGGAAAATGATTTCTGGGAATACCAGGGCAGCTGCACATATGAAATCACAGTGGTTATAACATCACATGTAAGTCTTGTACAAGCTCAAACTAGACAAAAATGAAAATGGAGA
>NW_008466984.1:0-911 GCF_000622305.1 Nannospalax galili
GTGATGACACATTGGAGCATTGTGATGTCACATTGGAGAATTGTGATGTCAAATTGGGGCATTTGGATGGGACATTGAGCTCCGTGTTTGCCTTTTGAGCATGGCAACGAAACAATGGATAGTTGTGATGACACAATCGTGCATTGTGATGGCACAACTGGCATTGTGATGGCACAATGGTACATTGTGACATCATATTGTAACATTGTGATGGAACACTGGAACAATATGATGTTACATTGGGGCATAGTGTTGGTACATTGGAGCATTGTTATGGCATATGAAAGATTGTAATACCAAATTGGAGTATTGTGATGACACATTGGGGCATTATTTTTGCACACAGAGCATTGTGATGACACACTAGGGGCCTTATGGGGGGACATTCAGCATTGTGATGTCACATTGATCATTGTGGTGACACGTAAGGGGAATGTGGGGGGACCTTCAGCATTGTGCTGTCATATTGAGCACTGTGATGGCACATTAGGGCATTTTCATGGCACGCTCAGCATTGTGTGGACACATTTGGGCGTCATTGATCAGTGTTACCTCACTGGGGCCTTGTGAGGGAGCATTCGGCATTGTGGTGGCACACTGAGCATTGTGGTGACCCATTGGGCTGTTGTGCAGGGATGTTCAGCATTGTGGTGGCACACTGAATGTTGTGATGACATATTGGGGCATTGTAATGGAACACTGAGCATTGTGGTGGCACAGGAAACATTGTTATAGAACAGTGGAGCAATGTGATGAAACATTGGGACATTGTGCTGTCACTGAGCATTGTGTTGACACATGGTGCATTGTATGGATTTGAGCACTGTAATACCACAATGAGGATGGTGTTGACATATTGTAGCATTTTGATGACACATTTGTGCATTATGATGGCACACTGAGCATTGTGA
>NW_008466985.1:0-911 GCF_000622305.1 Nannospalax galili
GCTAACAACCATCCATAATGCCAGTTCCAGGGGATCCGATGCCCTCTTCTTGTCTCTGGGCATTGCAAGCACATAGTGCACTTACATACATGCAAGGAAAACACTCATACAGATAAAAAAATTAAAATATAAATAAAATATTTTAAAAACAAAGGGCACATTGTTATATTTGACTCCACAAAAGTATTCAGTTTTTCTACATTAAAAGTATAAGCACATTTTATTATTTGATTGATTGTATATATGTATATATAAATATATACATATATAATGTGCTTGTGCCTGTTTGCATCTGTATGTTTGCATATATATGGATACCAATGCGGATGAACATATGTGCATGTGTTGGAGGTCAGAGGTTGATATGTGTCTTCCTCAATCACTCTCTACTTTATTTATTGAGACGAGGTCTCTCAATTGAACCCAGAGTTCACAGATTCAGACAAACCTCTTTGTCGTGGAAGGATGCCATGTACCTCCCTAGTGCTAGGATTCCAAGCTGAAATCATGCCTACACAGCTTTTATGTGGACTCTGGGGCAGCAAGTACTTTATCCAGTGAGCCATCTCGCCAGCCTATAAGCACATTTGAAATTAGTTGCTGTTGTTGTTGTTATTGTGAAACAGCATGACCGGGGTGGCCAGGGGATTGGGGGTGACACAGACATGCCACAGTGCACATGTGGAGGTCAGAGAACAACTTTGTGGAGTTGGTTCTCTCTTTCTACCTTTACATGGAATTCACGTATTGAACTTAGGTCAGCAGACTCTCATGGAAAGTACCTCCACCCACTGAACCATCTCACCTTCATGAGCACATTTTTCCAAAAAGATATTTTATGGAGCTAGAGAGATGGCTCAGTAGTTAAGAACACTGGCAGTTCTTGCAGAAGACCCAAGTTCAAATCCCAG
>NW_008466986.1:0-911 GCF_000622305.1 Nannospalax galili
CATGTGGGGGAGGGTCAAAGGATATATAAGCTGAGACCATCAAGAGGCAGCTCTCTGATCATTTTGTGTGGCTGTCCAGAGGTCACAGATCTGTATTTGTGTGTGACTTTACAGAGCAGCCATAAATGTGGGGCACTCACTCTTCTGTAAATAAACTCCTACCCTGTTCTCTGTTTTAAAAAAAGAGATACCTGATATCCTGGATCAGATGGAAGAAAAGTAGGGAATACACTGAAATGTATAGTAACTGGAAAGAACTTTCTGAACAGGACTTTATAGCACAGACATTAAGCTCAGCAATTGATAAATGGGATCTCATGAAACAAAAAAATCGGTATAGCAAAGAACACAACCTTTTGTATGAAGATGACGTCTACAGAATGAAAAACAATCATTTCCATCTTCGTCTTTGACACAGGGTTAGTATCAAGAAAATACACAGAATTAAAAAAACTGAATACCAAAAATGCCCCAACCCAATTAAATATTAGGACAAGGAATTAAACAAGTTCTCAAAAAATGCAAACTGGATGACTGGAAATATAATTTTTAAAATTTCAATATATGTATAATTTTGATAATCTTTTTAATGTGTTCTTGCATTTAGTTTGGGAGACATTTGTTGAGGATTTTTGCATCTATGATCATCTGAAATATTGTCAATGATTTTCTTTCTTAGTTGGGTCTTCAACTGGTTTGGGTATTAAAGTAGCACTGTCTTCATAGGAAGAATTTGGAAGTGCTCCTTTTAATTTTATGAAATAATTTGAAGAGTATTGATATTAGTGTTTCTCAAAGGTTTGATAATACTCTATGCTCTATCCATCTGGTCCTGAGTTCTGTTTTACTAGAGAGATTTTCCAGTTACTTTATAATAGTATAATAATTGGTTGTTTTGGGATTATTTAAAT
>NW_008466987.1:0-911 GCF_000622305.1 Nannospalax galili
GGATCTCTGAGTTCGAGGCCAGCCTGGTCTCCATAGCGAATCCAGGCCAGCGAGAGCTACAGGGAGACCCTGTCTCAAAAAGACCAAAGAAAAAAAAAAGCTTAACATTTCTTCAGTGCTCAGTAATTACGAACTTTTTTAGGTGAAGTACATAAATACAAGAAGACAGAAATTTCGAGCTGACATGAAGCAAGGAGTCTTAACCAGCCCTCCAAGACTGTAGGCCAAGGCAAAGTCAGAGAAGTGGTCTGTTCTTCTAAATTATCAAGTCTTCGAAGTCAGATGAAGGTGGAGGTTCTTCTAAACTAGAAAGCCTGGGAAACAACCCAAAACATGAAAACCCACTCACTCACAAGGTGCTCTTCAAGCCCCTGTGTGTGTGAAAGGGAAAAATGGAAACAGTATTCCCAAACAGGGCACAACAGGGCCGATGCATCATGTCATGGGTTCCCTATGGTCCAGACAACAGAAAAGGACAAAGTTTGCAAAACGGACAGGTTTCAGGAAGGAGCTAAGTATGAGTACCCCTCACTACTGGTAGAAACCCACCCTTAGAAGATATTTAAAAGCCCAGAGTCAACATCTGGTGAGGGCGTCTAGGTGAATCCCTTTCATCCTTATCTTTTTCTGTTTTCTAACTTTTTCTATTCGGAGCAGAACACTTCCTATTTTTTATAAGGAAGTAATACAAAGTTGGTTTTATTATTATTTTAAATAAAAAGAAAGATTCTGTAAGAAGACACAGGAAAGCAGGAAATTACATGGTAACTTGGGAAGCAAGTGGGCTTCTTAGCTCTCAGACCAGGGGGTCTGTGTCTTGTGCTTAAAGTGGGAGAGGACGGAAGGAGGGAGGGAAAGAGGGAAGATGGCTGGGCAGGAAGGAATGATGGACGGAGGGACAGATGGATGGA
>NW_008466988.1:0-910 GCF_000622305.1 Nannospalax galili
CAAATTGACTGACATAATTTTGCAATTGGGAGAAGCTTACTTGTGGTTTTTCAACGTGATAACTGAACCAATGAGCTAGCAACTGGTGTAGGATAAGATTTAAGCTGCACATTTAAGGATCCTGTGATTGCGAGTGAGGATATTAAGCTCAGTTCCGATTTTGGGGTGTCAAAATGTACAATAAGAGAACAACACACACACACACACACACACACATATATTACAATTATCTATCATCTGTCAATCATGCATCTATTAATCATATGTCTAATCAATCTATGCACACACCCAAATACCTACATGTATGTGTGTGATGGTTGGAATAAGAATGTCCCGCATAGAATCCAAGTATTTGGACATTTTGTCCCCAGTTGGTGGTGCTTTTATGGGAGGTCTTAGAAAGTGTGGTTATGCTGGAGGAAGCACATCACTGGCCATGGGCTTGGAGAGTTTGTAAGACTTTCTGGATCTCTAGTTGCTCTCTTGCTTCCTGTGCCTGCTTGAAGATATGAGAGCTTAGCTGCTGCTCCTCCTCCAGCCACCTCTTCGGCCCTGCTTCCCTGCCATGATGGACTCTCGCACCTTTGGAACTATAATCTCAGGTAAACTCTTCCTTCTATAAGGTGCTTTGTTCAGAGTTTCAATCACAGCAACAGAAAAGTAACTAATGCAATGTGTATTTATTTAAGGTAAGATCTGTTTTTCTAGGGTGTAAGGCTGTCATTGGTAAAGTATTAGCCTAACAGGTGTGAGGCCTTTGATTCAATCTAAATTTCCTGATCTGTTTTATTGTGAAAAGTCTTATGATTGACAAGCTCTAGAAGATGATGCTAGTGTATCTCTAATAACACTTATTTTCTCAGTATAAATCAAATATATCAAACTCAGAAAAGAGTTAACCAAGGGCATT
>NW_008466989.1:0-911 GCF_000622305.1 Nannospalax galili
CACAGAGATCCACCTGCCTCTTCCTCCCAAGTGCTGGGACTAAAGGTGTGTGCTGCCACGCCCATTTTATAAACAAGAAGCTGACACTGAATTGTCCAAACCTCCTAAATTCAGATTTCCTTTTACCACAGGCACCCCCAGGCCATGGGTCTGTTAACCTCATCAGTGCTCCCTAAAGTTGTATTCTGCTGCACCTGTGGCCTTGCATAGTAGGCCTGAAAATTCCGACCACCCTTTAAACCTGTGATGGTTAATAGTGTCAACATGACAGGCCCTAAAACCACCCATGAGGGAGGCAAGCTCTAGGCATTCCTGATTTGGGAGGGGCTGTATAGATTAAGTTAGTCTCAGGTCATGATTATGAGGAATTTTCTTGATTAGGTTAACTGAAGAGAGAACACCTGACATAAACTTTGGTGGCACTATTCCATGGGCTTGGGCCCTGGGCCGCATTAAAAAGAGGTTAGATGAGCACAGGCATTCAGATAGCACGTTTCCACCTCCTAGCTGTGGGTGCAAATGTGATCAGCTGCCCCAAGCTCCTGTCGGCATGACTTCACCATGACAGATGAACTGTGAGCCAAAGTAAACCCGGCTCCCTTAGGCTGCTTTTGTAGAGTATTCTAGCACAGCAATGAGAACATGCCAAACTGCCTCCTCCCTCTCCCTCTAACACACATCATATAACATACAAATATACCTTACCCATTTGTATCAAAAGGAAATTATCTTAATGAGTATAGATGACAAGGCAGTTGGTTCCGAAGCTCCACGCTTCTATTGGGTTGCTTTTTCTCAGTCCAGGCTGCCCTCTCCCTTTTAAAAAGCAGATTAGAAAGAGACAAGCAGCTCTTGATACCTGGGCACTGACCTGGCACTAACCACCTGGTTCTCTCCTCTGAACACAGCCA
>NW_008466990.1:0-905 GCF_000622305.1 Nannospalax galili
GTGTGTGTGTGTGTGTGTGTGTGTGTGTGTGTGTGTGTGTACAAACATTTGTGCAACCCCTGTGCTGTACAACAATCAGAACCAGGACAGGGATCCTGCCCATCATATCCCATTGTGTCACCTCTGTGACAAGCAGCAGAATACCTGATTTTAAGAACGGGAGTGGGGCATGTCACACAGAGCCATCCTGACTCTCTAGCCTGTAACTTGGGCTGCCTGGCTCTGGTTGGGAAGCTGTTTGTGGTCATAAGACAGAGGCTATTATGAAGCTTGGCAAAAGATGTACTGAACGTGGCTGACAGGCAATGCCTCACCCCACTACCACGTGTACATCCTGATTCCCCAGACCTGTAAATAGGTCAGTCTCCTTCTATGCCAAAGGGGCTCTGCGGCTGTAAGCTAAAGATATTGATGGTGAGCTTATCTTGATTATTCAGGGGGCTCACTGTCACAAGGGGCCCCACAAGAGAGAGGCAAGAGGTTCAGAGCCAGGGGAGTTGGTGGTGCAACAGAAGAGGCCAGAGTGAGGAAACCAAGGGTTCCCAAGAGCTGGAAAGTGAAGTTTAGATTTTTCACTCAGCCCAGGGTAGATGCTTTAGGTTGGGGTAGTGGGGGTACTCAGAGGGGATCTGGATTCTGTATCCATGTTACCCTTAGCATGTCATACCTACACTAAGTAGCATTTGCTGTTACATGGCCACACGTGGGCAGTCACGGTAGCTGTGTGGTTGACACAGGAGCTGGAGGACAGGTAGCTGTCATCTGGGTCACACGGGGCACTTCAGTTGACACAGCTCATGGCTCTGCCCCTCCCTGCCAGATGGTTCTGAATCAGTCCTCACTTTCAGATATGGGTGCTTAGGTTTTGCAGGGAGAGGGTCTGGGGAAGGGAAAGCAGAAATTGG
>NW_008466991.1:0-911 GCF_000622305.1 Nannospalax galili
TTGATGGTAACTAGGTTAAATCATCTTTTCTCAGACTTACACAGGCATCAGGATCCTTGGTCGTGGAGATGTGGCCATTTCAGAACTTTTGATTTTTCTCTGACAGACATACTAATGATGTTCCTGCTCTACCCTTGGATAGTTTGGACTTGGAAAATCCCACAGAGGCCTGCGTTCAAGACTTCTTCTGCAGGTTGGAGCTGTTGGGAGTTTTTAGCTCATCTAAAGGGTGAAGCATAGATCACTGGATGACCTCGTAACTTCCTATTGCTATGATAAACACCATGACAACAACAAATTGGAGGGTTGAAGGATTTATTTCAGCCCACAGTACATTCTATCATCCAGGGAAGTCAGACAGCACTTAAGTGGGAATCTAGTGGCAGAAACTGAAGAATAGAGCATGGAGGAGCATTGCTTGGTGGCTTGCTCCCCTGCCCTGTGCTGAGTCTGTTTTCTTATATAACACAGCACCAAATGCCCAGGGATGAAACTGCATACAATGGACTCCATCCTCCCACATCACTCAACAATCAAGAAAATGATTGTTTTTCACAGACATGACCACAGGCCAGTGCAATGGAGAAAATCCCTCAATTGAGATTCCCTCTATCCAGGTGTGTCAAGTTGATAACTGAAGCTATTCAGGCCAATGGACTCTTTGTTTGACACACAAGCACATCAGTGTTAAACCACAACATCTCCATTTTTTGTAACCAAGATATGATGTTAGTATTAATATTATAACATAAAACATTATAATTTTAAGTCCCATATCTTTAAATATTCCAGCAATTTAAGAGTTGAAATTCTCTTAACTATGGAGTTCTGTAAAACTCAAAACAGGTTGCATACTGTCTTGTTTCAAAAATGAAAGAAAAGAAAGAAAGAAAATGAAAGAAAGAAAGAAA
>NW_008466992.1:0-900 GCF_000622305.1 Nannospalax galili
GCTGCATTTGCCTTCCCAGGTATCGCAGTAGCAGGATTATCCTGCAAACTGCTGGCACTGAAACTGCTGCACCTTGTGAATGTATTGCTATTCAATTAATTCTGACATTGTGAAAAGACACGAATGTGTTCCTCTATGTTTCTGGCATAGCACATTCATGACACATTTCCTGAAAGCTGGTCTCTGACCTCCATGCACACTGTTACACACACACACACACACACACACACACACATACACACAAATAATAATAAAAAATAAATTTTGAAAACAAAAGAAAGCATAAAATGGGAACACTATTAACAGCCCCCCTCAGGGTTGCTCGGGCCTAAATTTTGCCTGTACCTGTAAAACATGCAGCTCACTGCTTGCACCATGACACTCACTGAATCTGCAAAACATATTTTTTATCTTCTATCTTAGCAGCTTGCTATGACTACAGTTGTGTTTAAATATTCAGTTTAAATGAAGTTTCTCTTGCCATACTTGCAGCCTGATCCGTAATGTTCTGGGAAACGATGTTCATAATCTGCCAAGTAAGGACAGAGAAGACCTTCAGTCATCTGCGAGCATGCCCGTGCATGCCCTTCTGTTGGCCTTCAGTCCCCTGCTCAATCTTTCCCGTTGTAGTGGTTTGTTTTGGTTTTAATGTGTACCGACCCACCTTTCTTCACTAATGCCGAACTTAATCCACATCAACTCCTTGCTTTCTACACTTGTTGCCTTGCATTCACATTGTGTGTTAAAGGATAGATCCAAATAAATAAACAGCACATTGCAGGATCAGGTTCTCAAGTGGCCAGGGGAGACCAAGCATTCCAGTGCTGACTAACAGATCAACTGCATGACATCATGAGGAATGCTGGGGCCACTCACAGCTATGGATCAGAACTGATGGAC
>NW_008466993.1:0-911 GCF_000622305.1 Nannospalax galili
CCCCCCCACACACACAGAAACAATGGAGTCATACCTGTCAGGGATCAGGTAACATTATATAAACCATTATAACGCTAGATAGTGACAGAATTGGGGGTAAACTATAAGAAATCCACACTTCAAATGTCAAGTACATTCTAGAACTAATGACTGTACTCTTTCGGTATCTTAGCATGTGGCTTTTCGCCAACACTGTGGACTGTCTGCCCTGCAATGCCGACAACTTGGTAAGGAGTTTATGACCAGGGACGCCTTTGATTCTGTCACAACAGACTTGGTGGATAAAGCTAGCACAGGAACTCACCTCTGGGACTTTGCCTGTATTGTGCTCTCAATTCTCACACCTGTCCCCTGCACCGATCCTTCGCCACTCCGGGTATCTTCAGACTTCAATCTAGGTACCCTCCTCAACTGGCCTTTCATGACCACTCCCCTCCCCCATGCAGAGAAAAGATCCCCAAGTGTCTGTGAATCTGTTTGCCTCCAAATCAGACTTCCTTTCAAGGGGAGGGTCTGGAACCCATACCAACTTATACCCTGTGGCCTAACATGGTGCTGGGCACAGGATAGCAGCTCAAAAATTTACCAAAAGAACAAGTGATCCACTGTAGCGATCCCTAGCTGGTTGGATTCACTCTTAGAAAGTAAAGGAGGGTCTAGGTGTGCATTAAGGTCTCTAATGCTGAACCCCACAAGGTCTCGTCCTTTTCAATATGTTCCTGAATGGCTTGGCTGCAAACAAATTCTGTTCTGACACGCAAGGCTGGGAAGGAAAGCAAGTCAGCATATTCAGAAATGTTCAAATGCATGGAGTAAGGGACCGTGGCTTTCTAAAGGACTGTGACTGTGATGGCTGTGGGTGGAGGCTTTGCTAGGTCTTTGGAATCAAGTCTGGACAGTCCTATGAGCGC
>NW_008466994.1:0-912 GCF_000622305.1 Nannospalax galili
GCCACCACGCCCGACTGATAGTTTCACTTTTTAAACTCGGTCTGTATGAAAATTGTCTTTGGATATACAATAAGCAAGCATACAGAGTAAGGGCCTGAGTTCAGATCTGCAGTCCTCACATAAAAAGCTGGGTGAGGCTGCACACGTCCACATTTGGGGGGCAGAGGCAGGAGAAGTCAGGGGTTTGCTGCTGGTCAGGCAACTTAGCTGAATCCGTAAACTGCAGGTTCAGTGAAAGGCCCTGTGTCAGAAAATTAAGGTGGAGAATGAACGAGCGAGACACCTGATGCTGATCTCTGACCTATGTAGGCACAGGCACACACACCTACACACATGACTTTTCAGACATACACATATACACAGAGATAGAGAAAGAGGGAGAGAAATAGAGGGGAGAGGAGGGGAGAGAGGAGAGAGACAGAGAGAGACAGAGAGAGAGAGATTGAGAAGACATAGAAGGTGCCATTGATGTGTTAATTCTCTATGCATTTTCTAGCATTGGCTATTATGTTTTCTGAAAGAAAAATTTGTAAAACAAGTGAAAGAGGGCCATCCTTTTTTAAAAACTGCATGTATTGGGTGCACAAGATAGCTCAGCAGCAGATAAAGTCTCTGTCCACCAAACCCGAAGACCTGAGTTCAGTCCCTGGAAGCCACGCGATAGAAGGGAAGGACTGAGGACCATAAGGTGCCTTCTGATGTCCACATGCGCACCGTAATACACTCCACCCCAGCACAACTTAAAAACCTAATGAAAATGTAAATTTCATACGATTTGTAAAAAGAAGGAATACCGGTCTCTATTTCTAAGAAGTAATTAATCACCGTCGAACCCCCACCCCCCAAAAACCCACTGCCGTTAATCCAGTGTAGTGAGTGTAATTTTACCAACCTTACATCTCCTAAAATTAC
>NW_008466995.1:0-912 GCF_000622305.1 Nannospalax galili
TTTTTTTTGATTACTTTTGAGACTGGGTCTTCCTGTAGCCCCCGATTGCCTGAAACTTACTATTTAGGTGGTCCTGACCTCACAGAGATTGCTTACCTCTGCCTCCTGAGTGCTAGAGTTAAAGGCATATGCCCCTACCAATAACTCAGGAATGTTTTAGAGTTGTTTAGAATTGCTTCTTAAATATGTCAGTATTGGACTAGGTGTGTAAAAGAAGGCCTTTGAACTGTGCTTCATCTTAATTAAAACAGTTGTCATTCATTAGATGGATGAGTAGAAATTGTGGACAATACATAGAAGATTTAAGTGAAAGAAGGGACTGAGGGCAGGGACTGAGACCCAATGGACAGTGCCTTCCATGTTTCCCATTCTGAAACGTATTCTCTTCATTACTACTCACCTACTTAATGACCTCTTAAACATATATTGCAAGGAGTTAGATATATTCTGTCAACTTAATTTTTGCATTTTAAGTAACCAAGCTTAAACTTTAAAATATTTACTTCATAAGACACACTGAGATTTTACTATTTCTTTGGTGCAAGCAACAGAAGTCAATGTGATTTGAAAAAGACAAAGGTTTCAACCCTATGAAGAAAATCAGATAGTCATAGGAAATCTCTGATCATTGTGGATATCAGTTTCAATATGACTAATACTCAAATGTTTTTTTGTCTCTTATATATGTAAAATATAAGTCCAGGGTGTGGCAGGGCGATGACAAAATACATTCTGTGTGTCTTTCAAAGTTAATGCTTTGATTACAATAATTAAAACATCCTCTAATATTCGAGAGTAACACCAAGAATGTATCAAGAAGCAATACAGAATGATGTATTAAGAAAGGAGGAATTTTGACATCTAAGTCGTATTGTGTCTACTACACTCAATGTGACACTCTTTTTTTTTTTT
>NW_008466996.1:0-912 GCF_000622305.1 Nannospalax galili
CGTCCTTCACTGGCTAAGCTTTAATCAGTACTACTTTCTCTTTTTGTTGCGAGCCAAGTTGGCCAGCTGGCTCCACCTTCACCTAAGCTGCTGCTCAGCGCCATCTTGTTACCACACCTCCACATCTCCCCCTTTTTGATTTATTTTTAACTGGGGGTCCAATTATCTTGGGGCTGGCCAAACCTTTGGTTAGGTGCGCCATTTTATAACCTTGGTTTAGGTGTCTGTCTCATGTTGGGGGGAGGTGGGTACGTGGTCATAATAGAGCCAGAGTGTCATGGCCTGTATCTGTTCTACCTGTCTTCATATAATTCCTACAAGCCTTTTATAGATGGAGGGCCCAGAGGAACAGATAAGTGTGATTATTACAAAAGGTCCTAACACTTTTTGAACAGAAGTACTCCAGAACAGAAACTAGCCCCAATGACCAACAGATGGGATTACATGAAAGGAAAGTTTCTGCACAGCAGAGCAACCAGCTCGTTGCCCAGGACTGTCCTCCAACTGGCAGATAGATGCCTTTTTCCCCAAGCTTGGTTGTACCTGCTTATCTAAGATCATCACAGCCAAATTTGTGGACCATTAGCTCTGCAAGAAAGGAAGAGCAGAGTCAGCCATGCCTCCCAACCAACCAGTCAGCCCTAGTTGCATGAAAGGAAGGGGCTAAGGATATATAAGCTGAAGAGGCTGAGGGGAAATTCCCTTGCCATTTTGTGTGGCTGGGAACAGGGAGGAGGGGATCACCATCTATGCCTAGATGGAGACTTTCCACTGTGATCTTAGGAGGGGAACACCCTCATTCCTGTAAGTAAACTCTTACCCACTGCTCAGTAAGGCCAAAAGCCTCACTGGTTTCCCGACTGGAGTTTGATGAAATTGTACCTCAGTTTGTTGCAGGGACCAAGGGAGGAG
>NW_008466997.1:0-911 GCF_000622305.1 Nannospalax galili
AATTCATTCTTCATGTCTCAAACTCTAGAGTTCTAGGATTATTGGTGTAAACAACCAGGAAAAACTCTCGAGTAAAAAATTTCATTATTACTTCCTGGTGGTCTGAAATATTTATTTTGTTGGCAAATTTTCGTGTGTTCAAGTTAATCACTACTGGCTAGCCTTCAAACTCTCTATGTAGTCAAGGAAGACTGAGGCCAGGGTCTCATTACCTAGCCCCGAGGAGCCTGGAATTCATTGAGTAGACTAGGCTGGCCTTGTATTTAGAGATCTACCTGCTGGGATCCACGTGCCCTGACCTTCTGAACTTCCTGACCACCACCCCAACCCCGCCCCCAATACTAGGCTAGTTTTTGTAGACCTGAAGACTCAAACAACAGGGATTTGTGCAAGCATTCTACCAATTGAGCTATCTTTAAAGTTTTGTTTGGTACATGGGATGGAACTCATGGCCTTATGCATGTAAATGTTCTACCATTGAGGTCCAGCAACTTTTTGCAGGGGGAGCATTACTAATAAAGAACTGTGCCCAACTGCTTTGCTTCTGAGTGGTGGCTGTCAAGTTGGGGGCCTAGAAATGTTTTGTTCTTGTTAGGCAAGTACCACCTTATCGCACAGTTATGCTGATCAATCTTTAGGCTTGATTCTATTACTTAATTCAGTCCTTTCCAAATTTCATCTACCTATATTAATATGACCTTAAAAAGATCTTACCATACTTTTGAAAACTAGTAACTACATTAGCATCTTTTGCATATGCAAACTGAGGCTAAGCCTGTATTTAAGATAATTGCTAACATTTTAAAGTATTGTAGGTGCTATGGGACCCAAAAATATGCTTTCTTAAAAAGCATTTTTTTTGCCCGGTGTGGTGGCACATGCCTTTAATCCCAGCACTTGGGAGGCAGAGG
>NW_008466998.1:0-912 GCF_000622305.1 Nannospalax galili
AATACCAGCACCATGTGTATACATTCAAATGAGGACACCTGTGCCAACATTCAAACAGGGGAATACAAGCCAGGGACACATTGCCTGGAGAGACTTGACAGGCTGATCTTAGTTATGCCAGCTGCTTAAGCCAGGAGGATTTAAGGATCTCTAGTTTTTGTGTATACTTTTTACCGAATAGGTAAAAAGCCTTCCCTTGAAGATCAGAAAAGTCAGTCATACAAGGACATTACAGAGGAATTATCCCCAGATCTCAGTGACCCTGTATACAAAAAGTGAACTGAATCATCCACTGATTAGATCACCTGCCAAATAGGTCAACATCTGATCAGATCCTTCTGAGATCAGCCATTGACAGAATCAGCAACTGATCAGAACAGTCACCTATTGGCTCAACACCATAGATTATTTCCTTAACATATCAGTCACTGAATATACGCATATTTAACCAGCTGGCCACTGACTGGAATGCCCTTCTTATCCTATTTGAGCTTGCTAGATCAGCCATTGGCTTTAAGAACTATTGGATGGAACACTGATTCAGGAGTCACTGCCAGTGATCACCACAGGCCTCCAATGTCCAGGTCTACAACTCTGGCACATATGAATGCTGAAAACCTGCATCCCCAGCTGCAGGTGGGAACCCATGATTTTGTGCTTTCCCAATACATTCATAGATGCAAGCCCAAATGATACAGATTCTTTGGAGTATTTTTCCATTTCAGTTTTCCTCCACAGTTCAGTCAATTTCATATCACTGCATTTTCCTCCCTTATAAAAAGAATGCAGATAGCAAGGTAGTTGTAAGATGAATATTGAAATTCCTGGGGTAGGCTTATTGCAATAGGTGTTGGAAGGCACCTTCTGTTGGGAGCTATTAATCCATTATGTACATTGAGCTGTGGCAGGCTT
>NW_008466999.1:0-911 GCF_000622305.1 Nannospalax galili
GATGGCACATTGGAGCATTCTGATGTCACATGAAACACTGTAACAGCAAATTGGAGTATTGTGATGACACATTGGGGCATTGTTATAGCACATTGAGCATTTTGATGACACATTGGTGCGTTGTGAGGGACATTCAGCATTGTGGTGGCAAATTGAGCTTTGGGATGACAAATTGGGGCATTCTGATGGCACAATTTGAGCATTGTGATGACACATTCTGGAACTGTGAGGGAACATTGATCTTCATGATAACTCATTAGGGCCTTTTGAGAGGACATTCAGCATTGTGATGTCACATTGAGCTTTGTGGTGAGACATTGGGGCACTTTGAAAGGACATTCAGCATTCTGATGGCACAATGATCATTGGGATGACACATTGGGGCATTGTGATGATACACTGAACATTGTTATGACACATTAGAGCATTTTCATGGCACACTGGAACATTGTGATATTACATTGTAGCATTGTGATGAAACATTGGAGCATTGTGTTGTCACATGGGAGCACTGTGGTGATACATTGGGGACTTTTGAGGAGACATTCAGCATTATGATGGCAGAAGGAGCATTGTGATGACACATTCATTCATTTATATGGCACACTGAGCATTGTGATGGCACATGAAACGTAAAACACATTGGAGCATTGTGATGGGATATGGGGCATTGAGATGATACATTGGGGCATTGTGAGAGGACATTCAGCATTGTGGTGGCACATTGAGCATTGTGACGACATATTGGGGCATTGTAATGGCTCACTCATCATTGTGATGACACATTGGGGCATTGTGAGAGAAAATGGAGCACTGTGATGGCACATTGAACATGTTGATGACAAAATGGAGCATTGTGATGGCACATTGAGCATTGTGATTACACATTGGTGCATTGTGAGGGGACATTC
>NW_008467000.1:0-912 GCF_000622305.1 Nannospalax galili
CACCCACAGGTGCAGGGATGTCATCTGATCTGTCCAGCTCCAACTAGAAGGAAAAGGCAGAAGAGGAGAGGATTCCCTTGGACACCGGGGATCTTCAGACTCTTCCCTCTCCACTGAGCAGAGGGGTCCTGGGACATCTTGACCTCCTTAGTCACATGCACCAGCTCTTACAACAGAGCTCCTCTCATCTCTGTTTAACCTAATATCTCTGTTTCCTTGGAGAACTAGGACTAACATAGAGGTGAGGGGAAAGGAGAACTTGGGTAAAAGATATCCATCAGAAAAACAGCCTACAGGCTGTGTGCAAAGGCGTCCACGCCACAAATGACTCATAGTAGGTATTCAATGACTGTCATGTCCCCTTCCACTTTTCTCCTCAACTATGTTAGCAAAATGGAGCTTTATTTTATTTAAAGGCTTTTAAGAAACTACAAGCTGTTTTCCAAGGCAGTTAGAGAAATGTAATCAATCGTGTAGTGTCAAGTGACAGATGGAAAAGGGAACCGGGAAGGAGCATAGATTGGAAAGGCTCATATGGAAATGTTAGTGCTGGAAGGGAGCAGAGCAACCGCCTTCTCCCAGCCTCTTGGCATCAAGGGAACATGAGGTGTTGGGACGGCCAGGCGTGACATCCAGAGATGAAACACTCATTTGCAGAAAGGGGCCCAAGGAACAGGAAGTTTTCCAGAGTCATGAGGGCCAAAGAACAGGAAGAAGTTTCTGACACATGTGTTCTGGAATGAGTGGGACAGGACATGAGACAGGAGCCTGAGAACTGCAGATGTTTACAGAACCAGAGCACCTGGGATCATCTGCCTTCGAAATGGGCCAACCAGCTTGGAAAAGAGCCTGGCCTGCCTGCCTGCCTGCCTTCCTCCCTAACTTACTTCTTCCCCCCTCCCCCTCCCCCTC
>NW_008467001.1:0-912 GCF_000622305.1 Nannospalax galili
GTTGCCCTTTGGGGTATCTTGGCTATTTAAGGTTCTTGCTCATCTCTAAAACATTTTATAATCAACTTGTTAAACTGCAAGAAAAAGGCTGGCAAGATGGCCCAGCGGCTAAGGATACTTCCACCAAGCCTGACAAAATGACTTCAGTTCCTAGAATCCACAGGATGGAAGAAGAGAACTCATCCTGGCAAGATGTTCTCTGACATCTACACACATGTTGTGGTTTGTCTCCCCTGCATAAATAAATGTGAAAAAAGAAAACAAAAAATAAACTGCAAGAAAGACACACTTAGATTTGTTGGCAACAGGACTGAATCTACAGGTAAATTAGACACCAGCTTATGATTAGGACAAATCTCCCAACCTATAAACACAGTCCTCCTAAAAAGTCACTTTTGAATCATCCTTTAAAATATTCATTGGTCTCATGATTTTTCCATAAAAGTCTCAAATGCCATTTAAGATTATTCCCAGATTCCTATAGTTGCTACTATAGATATTGATATTTTGAACAATTTTATTGTCAAGTCATAGTTGATATTTATAGCAACATTGTTAAACTCTTTGACACGATTTCATCTTCTAGGTAGGAAGCACTTCCTCTCAATAAGTGACACTTTTCATTTCTTCATTTCTCCTGTCTGTAAGTTTTCAATGCTTACTATGGTGGCTAGGGTACCTGATAACAATAAACACAATCAGACTGAGCTTTTGATTTTATAGCTAATTCTTCTAACATTTCTCATTTAACACATCTTTTGTTGTAGGCTTTTGGTAAGTTTGTGTTTATCAAGTTGCTGAAGAGCAGTTTTCTTCTCCGCAGCAGTTGCTTAAGATGACAGAGCAGATGCACAGGGACGTCTTCCTTTCACCAGCTAGCGTGAGAACTTCTAGCAAGAGGTTGTTTAATGT
>NW_008467002.1:0-912 GCF_000622305.1 Nannospalax galili
ATCCCCATTGTCAGGGCACAGTGTGTCTTTCTAAACTGGTGTAATCTTGCCAGAAGAAACTGTCCATCACTCTGTCCCAGACCTTCTGGTGAGTGGACATGATAATGCCTGGCCTGTTAAGTGAACTGAAATAATTCACATCACTTAATTATCTCTGTGTTCCTAAGAGATAGAGTTTAAATCCACATCTAATTGGTGAAGCTGAAGTAATTTTATGTACCATATAAAGTTTCAGATTTTAGCCTTAAAAGTTTGTAAAATAACCAAAAGACCAAAAATAAGTTGCCAAATAGAGAAGAAAATATGATTCAAGATATCGATTTAGTTAAAGGAGGAACTGGAAGTAAATTATCAGATGTAGTTGCAATCTATTTCTTTCCTACCTAGAACCTGTCATTATATTGAATAAGTGGATATACAACACATAACATTTAAAATTCTCTTGTAAATTAAGGTTAAAAACTATGGGTAAATATGTAAATATATGCTTACTGAGGTTCTTATTAATGACTTAGAATATGTGAAAATGCTATGTTTTCACTATAAAATTATCAAGAATATTTTGATTATATTCTAAGTAAAAGCCGCTTAAATGACTTAAGATTTACAAAAGAAGCAGTGAACAGGATGTGAGCCAGCATCTGTCTCACTCCTGACCCTTCTGTCAATATAAAACAAATCGCCTCAAAGGGGTTAAGAGGTAGTTTAACCTAGAGCTAAATATGAGCGACCATAGCCCTGAAGCACACATTTGGGTTACAATGTGGTAATAGTTTTATGGTGTTTCTATAATAACAGAACAAAGCAAAGTCATCAATCAAGACACTTTTCAAATACATTGGTGGAAACATTAAGTAGGGAGTTATAGCAAAAGAGAAATCTCAGCTATAGGCCTCAGATGTTATCTGATGA
>NW_008467003.1:0-912 GCF_000622305.1 Nannospalax galili
TAAATTCAGACAAGCAGTAAATTCAAGCAGTAAATCCCTCTTTCCCTAACACGGACCCTGTTACCCTGCCCTCTTTCTGTAAGGAGATTCTACTATCTAGATGACATAATGCTAACTTCTGAGCTCCTTACAGATTTGGAAGCTCATTTGGGGGACATGCAAGTACAACTGAAGGAGTGAGGCTGGGAAATCAACCTGCACAAGATACAAAGTAAATTTTTTAGGAGTTTTATGGTCAGATAGGCATCATATACTATCCAGCACAGTGGTTGAAAAAAATCTTACAACAACTTGTACCAATACAAAACAGTTATAGGTACTTTTGGAACTTCTAGGGTATTGGTGAGTTTTTATACCTTACCTTGCTCAGGTCACCTGGGAACTGTATTATTTAATTTAAAAAAAAAAGTGCTACATGGGATTGGGATGTAAATACCCAAGAGGTCTTCAAGCAGGCCAAGATAATGGTCAGAAAAGCTAAACAGCTGTGTGCCCCAATACCTCAGTGTCCCTTACTCTTGGAAGTTACCCTGAGGGCTATGGGTGTGACTTATGGCAATAACAAACTGAGCATACTGTCCCGATTGGATTCTGATCCCAATCATGGAAAGGGGCAGAGTCCCATCAGTACACAGCTCTAGAACAGCAACTGCTGGCTGTGTGGAAAGTATTGCAACAGGTAGACCGCATTACAGACCACATCCTCATTACTGTAAAAACTCCATATTCCATAAAGGATGGGTAGAGGGCCTGTTAGCCAAGCCCCTGTCACAGGTGGCACAAAACAAAATGTGGCAAGGACAGCATGCATATTTACAACAGCTCTTACCAAATAAGGGCTATCTGCTCACAGGTTCCCCTAGAAGCAGCTCACTGAATTCACATGAAGTATGGCCACAAGGGAGCCAACAT
>NW_008467004.1:0-912 GCF_000622305.1 Nannospalax galili
GTAGGTCAGAGGACAATTTGTAGGAATTGGTTTGCTCCTTCCAACATTTGTGTCCTGGGAATGGAAGTCAGGTCCTCAAGCTTGGTGGCAGGTGCTTTTACTGGCTGAGTTGTTGCTGGCGATCAAACCAGAGCCTTCCCCATGCCAGGCAAATTCTCTAGCAATGGGCAGCAGCCCCACACTTGAGCATGTCTTGTGAGGCACAGGTTCATGTATTTGTGTAGAGCACAACCCTGGCATTTGTTCAACCTTAGTAAACACTGCAAACAGTTTTCTAAAATATCTGCACCCATTTCAGCTCCCATCTAGCTGTATATTGAGAGATTCCTTGTTCCACATCTTCAACACCCCTCTGCATGTGACCACTCTGCATGCGCAGGAATGAAGATATTCCAAAGACACTTGTGCCCCTCCCTTTGGTTATCTGATAGCAACAATGGTTCTCTCTGAATTGGAATCTCCCCAGGAATCTAATGCTGAGAGAAGGAAAAGCCTGAAGCCTAGTGCCCACCAAAGGGGAACTTGTGTCCCTCAGATTTCATACACTTGTTAGACTACTTTGTGGGGCGGGACAGTGGTGAAGGGTGGATGTCCTTCTTGACCAGGACTGCTTGGTTAAGCATACCTCTTACTCTCTATTTAAGCCTAAACCTAATGTCAGGACTCCAGTGACAGACTTGAGGGTCAGTGGGACCTTTTATGTGATCCTCTTCCCAATGTGGGCACACTAAATAAATCTCCTTTTTCTGCTTTTCACTATGTCTGTTTAATAGGCCTACTGAGGCCTGGCTTGTTAGGGCTGCCAGAACTCAGGCTCTGACCCTAACCACTCCAGTAACACCTTGATTAGAGTTAGCCTTTTACATCCTAGACTATTTTTTTTTTTTTTTTTTTTTTTTTTTTTTTTTTTTT
>NW_008467005.1:0-912 GCF_000622305.1 Nannospalax galili
TGCAGTCTTAATGAATGAGGCACTCTGGGATCTGGCCAGTTGATTTGGTAAATCTTCCATGGTATTTAGCTGCTGTCTCAAGTATGAAAATTCTTCTCAGCACAGACAGATGCAGACTATGGAGCCAGAAAGCATGAGCTCAAATCCCAGCTCCACTGCAGAGGTAAAATCACCAGTTTCTGAACCCATAGTCACTACTCTGTAAAATGAGGATGAAAATGCTCACACCAAAAGTGAAACTAATTAGCACGTGCTGCAGTAATCCTGGCAGGTGGTTTTATAAATGATGCTGTCATAGTTCTTAGATGCCTTAGATGCCCTGGGACTTATTTTAGATGAACAACAGACTCGACCTCTACATGTGTTCATGTGCAGCGCCCTTTCAATGGGCACTCCCTGAGACCCCTGAAGTCTTAGAGATTGCAGAACTCCACTTCACGGTGACGTGGGAGAGCTCTGCAGCCACCAACTGCCTCTGGGGATGAGATCTCATTAGTGCTTAGCATACAGAAGATGTCATTTGGGTCATAAAAACGGAGTGCTGCTGGTCTAACAGCAATTATCCTTAACATTTATGAGTTCTATACAAATATAGGTCATTTATTTTCATCAGTCCATTTAATCTTTGCAACAACTGTCTGGTGTGAGTGTTATTATATTTGCCAACCTACAAAATAGGAAAGCCAGGGTTAGAGTGGTTAAGTCGTGGCCCGTTGCCATAGGCTACTAAGTGGCTAAACCAGGTCTAGACCCAGTCAGTCTGCCTCTGGGGTCCACCCGCTTAGCTTTAGTGACCTTGAAGGAGTCATCCAGAATTTACTGTACCTGCCTAGGTTCTCTACCTCTTGTTTGAAGCCCTTGGTCTTAAGATATGGCAAACATCTGAATCTCAGAGGGAGTTAGAGCAAAAAT
>NW_008467006.1:0-912 GCF_000622305.1 Nannospalax galili
AAAAAAAAAAATCTTTCCTGGGACTGGAGAGATGGCCCACTGGTTAAGAGCACTGGCTCTTCTTGCAGAGGCCCAGGGTTTGGTTCCCAGTACCCACATGATAGCTACCAACTGTCTGTAATTCAAGTTCCAAGGGATCCAACGCCCTCTTCTGGCCCCTGTGGGCACTGAATACATGCAATACACTTACATGCAGACAGAACACTCATACATATAATAAAAATAAACAAATAACAATTTTAAATATATTTCCCAATTTAAGCAGTTCAGATGCAGAGTACATCCTGATTATCGGCTTCCTGTACTGGATCATTGTTAAGGCCTCCATCTGCAGGCTGTATCGTGGATTTTCCCTTCCTGTGCATTAACGATTGGGCCACAAGAGACACTCGTATCACTTTTACCCACTTTTGTCTCTTTACTGTCTGCTTCGTCACACGGATTTAAAGATCTTGGATCCCAGGAGGGGTTACTAGCACATATTTGATTTGTGGTAAACTTTTATTCCTTACCCCCCAAACCAGACATGAGGAGTGATAAACCAAACCACCTGTCTTTTCTACCTTTCTTGCTAACTAGGAGGATAGCATCCATGTCTTTTTCTTGTAATTTGTCTGTTAAATGGGAAAGTTCTTTCTGGGCAGACAGCTCTGTGTCAGTTGCATGTCTTATAACCCAAAGCAAATGTCACTGCCTGCTTGAGATCCTACCCCATAATGCTGTCTTCAGGAACTGTAATAAATTTTCTAGCCAGTGAGTTGTTTGGTAGACATCCCCATATTCATCTGACAGATTCCATCCATCAAGAAGGCCTGCTACTGCATACCACATAAAAGAAAGTGGAATTCTCAAATTCTGTCTGAAGACACTCCATATTCAGATGGAGAAGCTTTAGCTGCATGTTTTTTTTTT